>NW_027040319.1:176009-250000 GCF_034236695.1 Oncorhynchus nerka | reverse complement strand
CCCCCCCCTTAAAAGATTTAGATGCACTATTGTAAAGTGGCTGTTCCACTGGATGTCATAAGGTGAACGCACCAATTTGTAAGTCGCTCTGGATAAGAGCGTCTGCTAAATGACTTAAATGTAAATGTAAATGTAAATGAAACGACGAAACGTGGTGTGGCTGTTAACAGGTTAAAACATATGCGGTTAGAAATGCGTTTCTCTGGTGCTACAACAGAGAACTACGTAACAGGACTAGGTTACCAGTGATACAATTAGTGTTAGAAAAAACTGGAACGCCTTAAATCAAACAGAACTTTTTACCTTGGAGAGCGCAGGGTTGTCTGGGCACAGTTGAGACAGCTCGACACGCATTGGTAGTCGCTCGCTCTTACAGCAACCGGAATGAGAGAAGTCGATTTCTGCCAAAGAAAGCCAGGAATTACCCTTAAAAGGGCAAGCTCTTTTAGAACGCGTAGAATTATCCCTCTCCTCTTGTCTCAGATGGCGCCTCCTTTTCCGAGTCCCTTGCCGCCTTTACCTCTTCCAGACATTGTGTGTTCGCTAGCTGAGTTCAAGTGAATTACTAACGTAATTTTCGACAAGTAGACAATGGACCTGATCGGACAGCTCAGAGCCTCTGCTCTTTTCTGTCCATCGGAAACAATTGGATTAGTGGAAGAGGCAGGGCAGGCCAGGAACAATGAAGAAGGGTGTGGTCAGCAGGGCATCCCCCGAGGCTGAATGCCCTAAGGTTTTTATCAGAACGGTTAGTTTCGCCTTTTTGCTTTTCCCGACATGAGTTCGTGGTGTTTGGTTTTAAAAATAGAGGTAAAAAACAATAAGAGGAAAAAAAGAGGGATAAAAGGACCTCATTAAAATTGTAGCTCGCAGCTGTGCATGGGGAGAGGGGTCGGGGTGCTAAGGAGTGCATTCACATATATCTACACATTTTCACATATATCTACACATTTTCACAAATATCTACACATTTTCATACACACACCTTTTTTGTATTTTTTTTTTTTCTTCCTCTCTTCTAGGTCAGCTTTAGCATTATGGACATGGGTGTATCTGTGGTCCATTTGGCCTGTCCCACGGCTTCCTTCAATGATGGGTTGTGAGTGGCTCTGTTGATGAACTTCTGGCCAATGACTGACTGTCTTTTGTTGATTGATGTCAGTCCAGATATGCTGTTAACGTAGTGGTTGCTGATGTATCTTGGTAGTCTGTAAGCCATTTTTGCTGCCATGTTTTGGACTATCTGTAGCCGATTCATCTGCTGCGGTGAAGCTGTTATCCAGGCTGGCAGGGCGTATTCAAAGAGGGGTCGGATGTAGCTGATGTAGACTTTCAGCACTGTCTGAGGTGAGGCTCCATATTTTCTTCCGCACAGCGTTTTTAGGTGGTTTAGTCTTTTTCGTCCCTCTCTCTCTATGTTCGCTATCTGGGTCGTCCAGCGCATGTTCTTCTGGAAGGTGACTCCAAGGAATTTTGCTTCTTTTTCTACTTTTATTGTTTCACCATAGAGTTTGAGATCTATGGGTTTCCTGTTTTTTTTCCCTGTGCTTTTTGTGAAGAGGACACATTGGGTCTTTTGTGGGTTCAATTTTACTCGCCACATGTTGGACCACGTCTCGATCATTTCAATAGACTTCTGGAGTTTTTTTGCAGCAAGTTGAGGACATTTGGAGCTGGACCAGTAGCAGAGGTCATCGGCAAACTGTGAGACTTGCTTGGTGCTCTTATTATCTGCGTTTGGTGGACCTGATTGAAGCACTGAGCTATGTTGAACACAAGGCCCAACTGTGACAACTGGGGGATCCACTACTAATCTGTGTCCCACTCTTCACATTGATTGGTGTTGTTCTTGTTGTTGTTGTTGCACCTGAATCAACTCTTTCAATCAGCTGAGCCTCTCCAGGGCTACAACAGAAATGCCTACTCTACCCCTGCCTGGAGTTGGGAAACACTGAAGTAGTAGGATTCAACCCACTGCAGTTTATTTTTTTTATATTTTATTTGACCTTTATTTTACTAGGCAAGTCAGTTAAGAACAAATTCTTATTTTCAATGACGGCGTGTGGGTTAACTGCCTGTTCAGGGGCAGAACGACAGATTTGTACCTTGTCAGCTCGGGGATTCGAACTTGCAACCTTTCGGTTACTAGTTCAACGCTCTAACCACTAGGCTACCCTGCCAGTCACACCTAATAGAGATAGGCGTAAAAAACTCAAATAGTGTCACAAGTACAAAGGAGAAACGAAGTGGAACATACGGGAAACAAATACACAAGGAATGCCACAAATCCTAAGGGGTCCGATATGTCACCTCAGCAGTCATGTAGCTCTTGAAGGCCATGTAATAACATCATTCTTCTTTTTCTTCCCTAGACAGGATCCAGGTGGCCATGGGAAGGGTGGTGATACCTCTGCAAGCTACAACGTTGTAAAACATTCCTCAGACACCCACCCAACACACACACAATAAAGGGATCGTTTTCCTATGCGTACAGAGGCGATAGGAATGTGCAAATATTGAATGGTACTTTTTTCAAAAAACAATAACATAGCCTTATATTATGGAAATAGTGGTATGATAGCCTCAGATGTTGCATCGAATGATCGCAAGAGGTCATTTCAAACGGGGACAAATGAGGCCCAAGGGCACATACCGGCGATTGATCAATCGGTGCACTTGATTCACATCTCAGATGTGACTAGGTTTCATCTTACAACTTATTGTTGCCGGCCCTCGGTTTAGTACATCGAGCAACAGAGGTTGCCTTTTAGGAGAACGACTGACAAGCGTTCAACTAGCTGGGATGCAGCTAGTGTCATCAAAGCACAAAGCATAGCAAGTTAGAAGAAATAGGTTACGGTTACGAAAAGGCTTAGGCTTACCCCAAATGTCACGTCCGTTCGTAGCTCTACTCCGTGTAGGCACAACAAGTCATCACACAGAGAGCACACTTGAAGCACAACTGCACTGCCTAGAAGGCCGCAACGGACTGAATTGGAATCCCTCAAACAGCACGCTAACTACATTCCGCTTTATGATGTCACAGTCAGCCCCTTGGAACACTGGTCCTCAACAATCACAAACACCTTGGATACCCAAGCCAAACATTCTCTAACCAATCACATTCACAAATCAACCAGGGAGAAGAAGGCTGCCAGGAATTGAATGCTGAAAAGCTAACCTCCTTCACAGAGCAACATCATAGGACTGGGAGTTTGTGTTCAACAGCAGGTTACACTCTGTCACTTGTTCCCTTCAACTGTTCTCAGGTTTTTGTCTGCATATGAGTTATACTCACAGACATCATTCAAACAGTTTTAGAAACTTCAGAGTATTTTATATCCAAAACTAATAATAATATGCATATATTAGCATCTGGGTCAGAGTAGGAGGCAGTTTACTCTAGGCACCTTTTTATCCAATCTACTCAATACTGCCCCCCAGTCCCAAAGAAGTTAACGTTAGTGAGGGAGATATAGGTCTCCAGTTAATTTTGCAATTCGTTCCAGTCATTGGCAGCAGAGAACTGGAAGGAAAGGCGGCCAAAGCAGGTGTTGGCTTTGGGAATGACTAGTGAATTATACCTGCTGGAGCGCATGCTACGGGTGGGTGTTGCTATGGTGACCAGTGAGCTGAGATAAGGTGGAGCTTTACCTAGCAAGGACTTATAGATTACCTGGAGCCAGTGGGTTTGGCAACGAATATGTAGTGAGGACCAGCCAACAAGTCAAGCAACAATAAGGATTAGCCACAAAAGTGAACTTTGCGGTTAGCCTTCAAAATAAAAGGATGGCATAATTCTACTATTTGTATTAATTTGCATCACTGTCCATGACCTACTTTTATTTTGAAGGCAAATCCCACTATTGTGCCTATTCCTTATTGTTAACTGGTGCTCGACCGGCGGCGAAAGCGAACATCACCCACGACAAAAAACAGTTGATTTTCAAGGGCAATGAATTCCATTATCTTGGCTTCAATGGATTTCGCCTTTGAGTTGTCTCGCTGAAATTGTTACTCTTTCAAATGACTGCTTGACTTGTTGACTACTCGATTCACACAGCAGACATTGTCGGCTAGTTTAAGAATTCTGTGTTGCACGTATAGCACAACATTTTACGTGGCGTCATTACATCATGTACCTACGTTACAGTGCCTTGCGAAAGTATTCGGCCCCCTTGAACTTTGCGACCTTTTGCCACAAACATAAAGATATAAAACTGTATTTTTTTGTGAAGAATCAACAACAAGTGGGACACAATCATGAAGTGGAATGACATTTATTGGATATTTCAAACTTTTTTAACAAATCAAAAACTGAAAAATTGGGCGTGCAAAATTATTTCAGTGCAGCAAACTCTCTCCACAAGTTCAGTGAGGATCTCTGAATGATCCAATGTTGACCTAAATGACTAATGATGATAAATACAATCCACCTGTGTGTAATCAAGTCTCCGTATAAATGCACCTGCACTGTGATAGTCTCAGAGGTCTGTTAAAAGCGCAGAGAGCATCATGAAGAACAAGGAACACACCAGGCAGGTCCGAGATACTGTTGTGAAGAAATTTAAAGCCGGATTTGGATACAAAAAGATTTCCCAAGCTTTAAACATCCCAAGGAGCACTGTGCAAGCGATAATATTAAAATGGAAGGAGTATCAGACCACTGCAAATCTACCAGGACCTGGGCGTCCCTCTAAACTTTCAGCTCATACAAGGAGAAGACTGATCAGAGATGCAGACAAGACGCCCATGATCACTCTGGATGAACTGCAGAGATCTACAGCTGAGGTGGGAGACTCTGTCCATAGGACAACAATCAGTCGTATATTGCACAAATCTGGCCTTTATGGAAGAGTGGCAAGAAGAAAGCCATTTCTTAAAGATATCCATAAAAAGTGTCGTTTAAAGTTTGCCACAAGCCACCTGGGAGACACACAACATGTGGAAGAAGGTGCTCTGGTCAGATGAAACCAAAATTGAACTTTTTGGCAACAATGCAAAACGTTATGTTTGGCGTAAAAGCAACACAGCTCATCACCCTGAACACACCATCCCCACTGTCAAACATGGTGGTGGCAGCATCATGGTTTGGGCCTGCTTTTATTCAGCAGGGACAACACACCATCCCCACTGTCAAACATGGTGGTGGCAGCATCATGGTTTGGGCCTGCTTTTATTCAGCAGGGACAGGGAAGATGGTTAAAATTGATGGGAAGATGGATGGAGCCAAATACAGGACCATTCTTGAAGAAAACCTGAGGGACTCTGCAAAAGACCTGAGACTGGGACGGAGATTTGTCTTCCAACAAGACAATGATCCAAAACATAAAGCAAAATCTACAATGGAATGGTTCAAAAATAAACATATCCAGGTGTTAGAATGGCCAAGTCAAAGTCTAGACCTGAATCCAATCGAGAATCTGTGGAAAGAACTGAAAACTGCTGTTCACAAATGCTCTCCATCCAACCTCACTGAGCTCGAGCTGTTTTGCAAGGAGGAATGGGAAAAAAAATTCAGTCTCTCGATGTGCAAAACTGATAGAGACATACCCCAAGCGACTTACAGCTGTAATCACAGCAAAATGTGGCGCTACAAAGTATTAACTTAAAGGGGGCTGAATAATTTTGCACGCCCAATCTTTCAGTTTTTGATTTGTTAAAAAAGTTTGAAATATCCAATAAATGTCGTTCCACTTCATGATTGTGTCCCACTTGTTGTTGATTCTTCACAAAAAAATACAGTTTTATATCTTTATGTTTGAAGCCTGAAATGTGGCAAAAGGTCGCAAAGTTCAAGGGGGCCGAATACTTTCGCAAGGCACTGTATATAGGTATGCGCATCGGTTTTGACGGTCGGGTGTTAAATTAGACATCGGCCGATACCAATATTGACATTTTTAGCTAATATAATCCGATTCCGATGTGTTCACCGATATATCATGCATCCCGATGGCACCGACTGAGATGGTCGCCTCACTTCGCGTTCTTAGGAAACTATGCAGTTTTTTTAATGTATTATTTCTTACACTGTTACCCCAGGAAATCCTAAGGCTTATTACATACTGCCGGGAGGAACTATTGGATATAAGAGCAACGTCAATTTACCAACATTACGACCATGAATACGACTTTCCCGAAGTGGATCCTCTGTTTAGACCACCACCCAAGAACAATGGATCGGATCCCAGTAGGCGACCCAAAACGGCGCCGCAGAAGAGGCAGATGGAGCGGTCTTCTAGTCACGCTCCGTAGAAGGGCACATCGCTCACCGCTCCCGAGTATACTACTCACCAATGTTGTCTCTTGGCAACAAGGTAGATGAAATTCAAACAAGGGTTGCCTTCCAGAGAGACAGAGATTGTAACATTCAGTTACATTAAAAAAGATGAACCCTTACCACGCTGCGCTTTGGTCCTCACCTTCTTCCCAAGACAGCCGTTACAATAACAACATACAGGAACTCAAGTCATTTTGTTCACCTGACCTAGAATTCATTACAATCAAATGCCGACCGCATTATCTACCAAAAGAATTATCTTCGTTCATAATCACAGTCGTGTATATCCCACTCCAATCAGACACATCGACGGCCCTGAAAGAACTTCATTGGACTCTATGTAAAACTGGAAACCACATCCTGAGGCTTCATTTACTGTAGCTGGGGATTTTAACAAGGCTAATCTTAAAACAAGGCTCTCTAAATTTTATCAGCATATCGAATGCGCGACCCGGGCTGGCAAAATTCTTGGTCATTGCTACTCTAACTTCCGTGATGCATACAAAGCCCTCCCTCGCCCTCCTTTCGGCAAATCTGACCACAACTCAATTTTTTTACTCCCAGCCTATAGACAGAAACTAAAACAGGAAGCGCCCATGCTCAGGTCTGTTCAACGCTGGCCCGACCAATCTGATGCCATGCTTCAAGATTGCTTCGATCACGTGGACTGGGACCTATTCCGGAGAGCATCGGACAACAACATTGATATATACGCTGATTCGATGAGCGAGTTTATTAGCAAGTGCATCGGTGATGTTGTACCCACGGTGACTATTAAAACCTTCCCCAACCAGAAATGGTGGATTGATGGCAGCATTCGCGCAAAACTGAAAGCACAAACCATTGCTTTTAATCATGGCAAGGTGACTGGAAACATGACCGAATACAAACAGTGTAGCTATTCCCTCCGCAAGGCAATCAAACAAGCTAAGCATCAGTATAGAGACGAAGTAGAGTTCCAATTCAACGGCTCAGACACAAGACGTACGTGGCAGGGTCTACAGTCAATCACGGATTACAAAAAGAACACCAGCCCTGTCGCAGACACCAATTTCTTGCTCCCAGACAAACTAAACAACTTCTTTGCTGGCTTTGAGGACAATACAGTGCCACTGACACGGCCGCTACCAAAATCAATCCCTATTCCGGTCTGCTGTTCCTACATGCTTCAAGAGGGCCACCATTGTTCCTGTTCCCAAGAAAGCTAAGGTAAGTGAGCACTCACTTCCGTCATCATAAAGTGCTTTGAGAGACTAGTCAAGGATCATATCACCTCCACCCTACCTGACACCCTATACCCATTCCAATTTGCTTACTGCCCCAATATCAAATTGTATTTGTCACATACACATGGTTAGCAGATGTTAATGCGAGTGTAGCGAAATGCTTGTGCTTCTAGTTCCGACAATGCAGTAATAACCAACTAGTAATCTAGCTAACAATTCCAAAACTACTACCTTATAGACACATGTGTAAGGGGATAAAGAATATGTACATAAAGATATGAGTGATGGTACAGAGCGGCATAGGCAAGATACAGTAGATGGTATTGAGTACAGTATATACATATGAGATGAGTATGTGAACAAAGTGGCATAGTTAAAGTGGCTAGTGATACATGTATTACATAAAGATGCAGTAGATGATATAGAGTACAGTATATACGTATACATATGAGATGAATAATGTAGGGTATGTAAACATTATATTAGGTAGCATTGTTTAAAGTGGCTAGTGATATATTTTACATCAATTCCCATTATTAAAGTAGCTGGAGTTGAGTCAGTGTGTTGGCAGCAGCCACTCAATGTTAGTGGTGGCTGTTTAACAGTCTGATGGCCTTGAGATAGAAGCTGTTTTTCAGTCTCTCGGTCCTAGCTTTGATGCACCTGTACTGACCTCGCCTTCTGGATGATAGCGGGGTGAACAGGCAGTGGCTCGGGTGGTTGTTGTCCTTGATGATCTTTATGGCCTTCCTGTGACATCGGGTGGTGTAGGTGTCCTGGAGGGCAGGTAGTTTGCCCCCGGTGATGCGTTGTGCAGACCTCACTACCCTCTGGAGAGCCTTACGGTTGTGGGCGGAGCAGTTGCCGTACCAGGCGGTGATACAGCCCGACAGGATGCTCTCGATTGTGCATCTGTGCATCTGGCAAGTACGTTTTTTTAGCCAGCTAGATACAGTGCCTTGCGAAAGTATTCGGCCCCCTTGAACTTTGCGACCTTTTGCCACATTTCAGGCTTCAAACATAAAGATATAAAACTGTATTTTTTTGTGAAGAATCAACAACAAGTGGGACACAATCATGAAGTGGAACGACATTTATTGGATATTTCAAACTTTTTTAACAAATCAAAAACTGAAAAATTGGGCGTGCAAAATTATTCAGCCCCTTTACTTTCAGTGCAGCAAACTCTCTCCAGAAGTTCCGTGAGGATCTCTGAATGATCCAATATTGACCTAAATGACTAATGATGATAAATACAATCCACCTGTGTGTAATCAAGTCTCCGTATAAATGCACCTGCACTGTGATAGTCTCAGAAGTTTAAAGCCGGATTTGGATACAAAAAGATTTCCCAAGCTTTAAACATCCCAAGGAGCACTGTGCAAGCGATAATATTGAAATGGAAGGAGTATCAGACCACTGCAAATCTACCAAGACCTGGCCTTCCCTCTAAACTTTCAGCTCATACAAGGAGAAGACTGATCAGAGATGCAGCCAAGACGCCCATGATCACTCTGGATGAACTGCAGAGATCTACAGCTGAGGTGGGAGACTCTGTCCATAGGACAACAATCAGTCGTATATTGCATAAATCTGGCCTTAATGGAAGAGTGGCAAGGAGAAAGCCACGGCCAAAATCCAGCTAGCTCCATCTTCTCTCACTGCCGGTCACTGGGCATATTTTATTTGGTCGTGGGAGAACGCTAACCGGATGCTTCATATTTATACATCCGGTAAAATCTCTGTCTCGTTGTTCTATTTGTGCTTTTATGCTGCGCAAGAGGAGGGTTTTAATGCCGCGTTCACAACAACTGGGAACTCAAAACTCTGATCTAGGAAATATCCAACTCCCTATTCAGTGCGTTCACGACAACTGGTGTAACACTCGGGGAAAAAACATATCCTTTGAATTGTCACCCAACTCGGAATTCCAAGTCGGAACCTCGGACATCTTTCCAGAGCTTCGACTTTCCGAATTGAAGATTTACCGAGGTAATGATATGGCCTCGTGTTTTCCGAGTTCCCAGTTGTCGTGAAAGCACCATAAAGAGTTTACCAGGAGATTACGTCAGAAAAGCAATTCCATTAACTGACTTTCCATGAGTGGCGCACATACTACAGTACATGTTATTTTTGTTTTATTTTTGTCATTATGGAGAAAATGCGTGAGGGGAAGACTGTAAACCATGCATTTCAATTCCACTTTTCAGTCCTGAAACCGTTTTCAATTGAGTGTCGAATGAAATCGACTTCTCAAATTAATAATAATAATTTTCTTTATTCCCGCTAACTGCCTATTGTCAAACCAAGTTAATCGGATTTTTTTTTAAGTGTCCCCACTCAAGATGAATTATTGCAAGCACATTAATGAAATCCTAGCTATATGATTCTACATTTTAACCATTCAAGAATGTGTAAATCGAATAAGCAAAGATTTTCTATTAAATAATATGTTGAGTCTTGGTGGAGGGGGGTCTGAACGAGTTTACAGTGAATTATGACGACGGGAGAGGACCTTGCGTAGGTTTTAGTGGTTGGTTACAGAGGGGGTGGAGTGTAACGTGCGATAAAGGTAGATTGATCGGACAAGTTGTATTTGGTCAGTGACTGGAGTGAAATAAGTAGCCAGCAATAGAAGTTCAGCACTATCAAGGCGATAAAGTTGGCAACGTGGACTTTGTGGAAATAGGACCTTCAAAATAACTCACTACTGTATGCCAGTTAACAATACACTTTGTTGAAGAAACGGTCAATAGAAACATGCACAAAGTGTGCCTCGTTTTGTTTTTATTTGCTTCCGTCTACTCTGAGTCGGTAAGTAATATTCACTGGTTAATAATTTAACTTTTACCGTAGACATTAACTAGCTTGCGCAATACTCACTAACTGAAATATTTTTGTGTTCCTTTCAATTTACTGAGCAGCTAGCTACCGTTACCACTTTTTAAGCCAGGACGTTGCTGTGATTGCTAATCTGTTAACTAGCTAGCCTACTGTTAGCCACTGGAACATTTAGTTAGCTGGCAGCACTTCATCTTGGCCAGTGTTTAAGACATTACGGCTATTGCGGTACAGATTTACTAAACCTGAATGTTTACAAAGTACTTTTTGTTTAACGTTAACAAACTACACATTTAGCAGTGTTTGTTTAGCTAGCCAGTTAGCTACCTATTGTATTTGTCAACACGACGTTAGCTTGGCCAGTGGAGTCACATTTTAAAAATGCAAAATACTTTTCTAAAATTAGCTTAGGCATACGGTTTGAGGCCCCTGGCCTCCCATCCGATAAGAGAAAGCAATGGCGTTTTAATTGTGGTAACTAGCAATAACTTGTTCTAGCTAGATTAAATTGTTTGGGAGGTGGAGTGTTTTTCATGCAAGTAACTAATCAAGCACTTGGGGTTCAGAAGGCTAACTATGAAATTAGATTTTTGAAATAGTTAGCCTAAATACCAGTTAAAATATTCAATCTCGGGACACTGACTTTTAACTGCTCTCGTTAAACATGGCACAACATTTTCTATTGTTTAGCCTAGTTCTCAATTCAGTATGCCTAATGCAGTTTCGTGCAGTTGGTTTGGAAATGGATATAAATCAAACCTGCCCATGCCAGGATTTAGGTATACCTCAATGTGCTATTTTATGTAATCTGTTGACAAAACACCTGAATGGCATGACTGCATACTGTTATGCCATCTTATTTGGAAATAATTGCCATGTGCAGATGTCCATGCAGTGGGAAGTGGGCTAAAATGGATTGGTAATAGGCTATCTAAATGCCACCCAGAGAGAGACCCGCTTGGCAATATGCTAATGCTGTGCTCTGCACCCTGAGGATAGGTGCTCATTGCAGATGGTCCCCAGATCCTTGTCTTCTGAATACAGAGATTGCTACTGACCTTGGTCTGGTGTGACTTACTCTCCACCTCATTGTCCATACCTAACTACTGTTCAAAAGTTTGGCTTCACTTAGAAATTTCTTTGTTTGAAAGAACCTTTTTTTTTTTTTTGCTTTAAAATAACAAATTGATCAGGAAGTGTAGACATTTAATGTTGTAAATTACTATTGTACCTAGAAACAGCTTTTTTTGTATAGATATTTTTTAAATGGAATATCTACATAAGCGTACAAGCCCATTATCAGCAACCATCACTCCTGTGTAGGGTTGCACATTTTGGGGAATATTCAGAAGTGGGAATTAATGGGAATATATGCAAATTAATACTTTAAATGTAGATGTTTTTTTGCATTGATATTTATCATAGGTGGGACAAACATACCTTTTACTTTATCAAAAGTAGACATAATTGCAAATTATTAAATCCTTCCAACAGAAATAAAATAACATTTAGTTATGATTTGAACTTTAATTGAGTTGACTCTTCACATGGGATGATTTCACTGAACAAAAGGGAATATTCAATGATCCATCGCATCTCCCAAAAAAACGTTTTCAACCTACATCTGTAAAATGATAGAGGAAGACAACCAAAACTTTAACTTTCTAGACCCGGGCTTCCATGTCTTCTCCCTGGAGCTCCTCAATGTCCACCTCTTGAACATCAGACTGAAGCCTCATCTTCACTGTCACTTTGGCTGGATTCACAAGTGTAGCTTTAATTTGCTATCTTGCATGTGATTTAATGAAAGTTAGATTTTTATAGTAATTTATTTGAATTTGGAGCTCTGCATTTTCCCTGGCTATTGGCCAGGTGGGACGCTAAGCGTATCCCAGAGAGGTTAAGCCTTAACCCCACAATGTAAGATAAATATTGTACCATGCAACAGTGGTTCAGTAGCCATTACATTAGAAGGGATATCTTATGTTGGGTTGTAAAATTCCTTATCTTTAGACTGGAGTTTAATAAATCAAATCAAATGTATTTATATAGCCCTTCGTACATCAGCTGATATCTCAAAGTGCTGTACAGAAACCCAGCCTAAAACCCCAAACCGCAAGCAATGCAGGTGTAGAAGCACGCAGTTGGTGCTTCCTTTCAGGTTACTTCCTTTCAGAACAGACATAACATGCTCCATAGGAGGGTCTTGCGCACAATCTGTCAAGGAATTGTAATGCCTTGAATCATCCATTCATTGCATCAACATTGGTCACTTCCCCCAAATGTGACCATTCAGCATTTTTTATGCTTGTTTCAGCCCCCCCCCCCCACACACACACACACACATAGATGTGTTGTTTCTGTCTGGCTCTATAACCGTTGTAGAGTACGGTTCACACAGTTGGTTTGGAAAAGGTGCATGTGACTGCTTGTGACAGAGCACAAGGTGTGCATAATGAAAGGCAGGGGTCCCTCGGCAGAGATTCTCGTGAGATCAGCCAGCCGCAATACGCATCTGAAATCAGTTTTGGTTCAAGTGGCAGCAGCAGGGGGACAAGGGAGGTTAAGATGTAATTTGGTGTGACCCAAAAGGACACCACATTGTTTTTTTCCCTCCCCTCTTTGAGGACATCAGAATTGTAAGGGTCCCTGAATATGGCATTTACATTGTCTTCTTGATGAGGACAGTGAAATTGCTGGACACATGCCGCAATCTAGGTTAATATGCTGCTTGGTTAAGGATTAGGCTACTGCATTGAACACTGTGCAGCTAACATTCCTAATATGCCCTTCTGAGTAATTGGCTTATGATTTTAATTGAGTCCATCAAATGGCTGAGAAGATGGGAGATTAAAATACTTCCCAATTTGTAAAATGTTCTAGAAAAGTACCCCCACACACATTATAGACTTGTTTCAATGGAACAGATTCTCTGCATTTTGTTAGCAGATGGAGGGATTTTGTTCCCCTGACCAGTCAGCCCTTGGTAAAGCCATGCTTAGCGACCATGATAATGTATATGCTCTTCAGGCACCCAGCAGCATTGTTGGGTTCGAAAGACTGAGGACTGCCTTTGGTCTAGTGAAGAGGGGGAGGCATGTTGGGGCTTCAGTAACTCTTTGCTAGTAGGAAATATAAAATGGAGGCAGTTTACTTCAGATGAGAGTAGGGTTGCACATTTTGGGGAATATTGAGGTGGAAAATTTCAGTGGGAATTAATATTAATACCATTTTAAATGTAGATATTTTTTGCATTGATATATCCCACAACCACATCATATAGGACAAACAACGTTTTACTTTATCATAAGTAGACATAATTGCAAATGATTCAATCCTTCCAACCTTGTTGAGGATGGCTCGTTGTCAGGCTCAAAAAGTTTGGAGGATGATGGAGGCAACCGGGGGAAAGAGCCTCAGATTCAAAGTCCCTTCCACCAGGTGGCTGATGAGATGTTGGCACAACTGCCATATTGCATCTCCATCCCAAAGCCCTTGCTTGGAAGTGTACTTCGCCAGACTGCCAAGAACCTTGCCCTCATCCAGGCCAAGGTGGCGAGACACGGGAGTGATGACACCATAGGCTTTGTTGATCTCTGCACCAGACAGAATGCTCTTGCCAGCATACTTGGGGTCCAACATGTATGCTGTGGCGTGTATGACCTTCAAGCATACACGCTGCAAGTTAGATTAAGCAACTCCTTTTGTAAGATATAAATGTTTTTAAAATAAAATGTATGGAAACAGGTGAAGTAATGCTCAAGAGGCTAAATAAATGTGTCTTGTCACCCAAAACCCTGACAAACTTTTACAGATGCACTATCGATAGCATCCAGCCTGGTATGGCAACTGCACCGTCCACAACCGCAGGGCTCTCCTGAGGGTGGCACTAACTAGTGAAGAATATGAACAAATGTGCACACGTGGCTACATGCTGTAAACACAGTCCAGTTCAAAGTGAATGGCACAGATTTGCATATAGGTCTAGTGAGTCTTTGCTTGGTTATGGCTCACCGGTTTGTCTAGAGTACGTGCCTGTCAATGCAGTAGAATCCTACTCCAACGCGCTCTGGCTACAATAAAGTCTATAGTTCTGCTTACTAAAAAGTCTTGCATAGTTTTTGTTTCAGGATGTTGTATTGAAAGTGGCTAATTGTGTTGCTTCGATCACAATTCCAACAGTAAAATTAAAGTTTATAGTTTTAACTAATGGGTAAATCTCTAGAAAGTTGACGTTCAATCTCGTGCTTCTCTGTGCGTGCTAATAATGATTTTGCACGGTAGTCCTGGGGGGAGGTGTGCGCCCATGTGCAGCTTGGAGGCAACGTTGGATGTGGTATTTTTTTTAGAGCCAAGCTAAAATGTGCAGTTTTGTCACAACACATTGCCACAGATGTCCCACGTTTTTGAGGGAGTTTGCAATTGGAATGCTGACTGCAGGAATGTCCACAAGGTTGCTAGAGAACTGAATGTTAATTTCTTTAACAGAAGTTACCTCCCAATGTCGTTTTAGAGTATTTGGCAGTGTGTCCAACTGGCCTCAACTGCAGACTGTAACCACTCCACCACAGGACCGCCACACCCAGCTTCTTTAACTGTGGGTTTATCAGAGATCAGTCACCCAGACAATTTCTGCAAATTGTTCTTTAACTGTACTGGGCAGATGGCAAACCACATGGCGTCATGTGGGCGACTGGTTTGCTGATGTCAATGTTGTGAACAGAGTTCCCATGGTGGGGTTCTGGAATGGACGGGCATATGCTACAGACAATTAACACAAATGTCCCAGTTCTTCCATGGCCTGCATACTCTGACCTGTCACCCATTGAGCATTTTCGGGTTGCTCTAGATCGACATATACAAGTGTTCCATTTTGAAGAAGTGGGGCAACATTTCACAGGCTACTAGATGTAGGCTTAGACTTGATGTAGTTCTCCACTGTTGAAAAGTGGTTTTGGGGAGATAGCCATATGCCAGCTAGGATTTGTTTCTACTTGCTGATCTTGGATTAACATCCTGCCTCTTAAGTGCTGTGTTTGTGCCAACAGGTAAGGGAGACTGAGACATGGATGCCCATGAAGACGACCCAAGCTATTTCTCATGACGAGCTCATCTCGTCTGGAGACTCCGCCAACGGCTCAGACTTTGGCTTCCCCGATGAGGAGCACAACACAATTGACAACGACGACAAGACGGACGACAATGAGGATTATGACGACTTCTCTGGCTCTGGCGACGGAGGTTGGATTTAGCAAAAAATGACTTTGCTTTTGCTAGCTGATAGAATATAATTGTGTATTCTTTTCTCTACAGTACCAACTATTACAATCAAAAATGACAATACCATGAAATCAAAGGTAAAGTTTCTCATAATTGACTTATCATGTTCCAAATGGGAGCCCACAAATTGCTAATGTTTTGTTTCCTCTTTTTAGTTTAATGACTTATAGGCCTAATTCTCACTGCTTTTTGTCCATAGCCTTCTATGAACAACAAGATTCCAGACCTGAGGCTCAAACCCACAGTGAACGAGATTCAATTGGTCCAGAAGAACAATGAAGTGTCAGTATGGGTTTCTCCCAAGCCTGAGGAGCACCCATCGAACGTACTGATGGCCCAGGCAGGGGAGGAGAGCATCTTCAACAAGACTGAGGTCCTAGCAGGTGAGGCAATGGCACTTTTTTTTTTTGTGCTAGTTCATTTGTTGAAGTTGAATCTGAGTTTATTTAACTTTGAAAAAAGGTATGGAAGTTAAATTTCGCTTCGTCAGAAATGTGGCTTAATTTGCAGCTTGTCAAATTAAAGCAATGCAAGAACGTTAATTGTAATTCCACTGTGTTTTGTTTCAGCTCTTATTGCTGGTGGAGCAGTGGGGCTGTTCTTTGCTGTCCTCATCCTCCTGCTTGTCTACCACATGAAGAAGAAGGATGAAGGCAGCTACGACCTGGGAAAGAAGCCCATCTACAAGAAGGCTCCCACCACAGAGGTCTACGCATAAAGCCCACCTTCGCCGGGGCCGCTTGCCTCTTGAAAGCAAACCTCTTGTCTGTACAGCCGGGAAGTCCCAGAGGGAGAAACCATCACAAGCAAAAAACTGCTTCTCTTCTACCATGAGTTCTACAATGGTTCATTTAAATAAATACAAAATCGGAAAGAACACTTTATTAACTGTCCGTTAATAGGAAGAGGACCATTTCAGCTGCCAAACAATGCAGTGCAAGATATTTTGATGTTTTTTCTTGCCCATGTAAAAACGAAAGTGTACATTCTGCAGCGACACTGCAGCAAAATCTTGACGTTTCCCTCCCACCTTCTCTTTAATGACACTAACAAGGTGAATGAGAACTTCACACTCAGTGAGGTGACATGGTACAAATATTGGTACAGCTATTTATTTTCCTCCCCCTCTAACCTTGGTACCCATTCCTGTGTTAATACTGCTATTACAGAAGTCTGTCACTATTGCATTTTATATTTGCAGTGCATTCGTAAAGTATTCATACTGCGTTTTCCACATTTTGTTATACAGCCTTATTCTAAAATGTATTGAATTTGGGGGGGGGGGGGTGTTTCTCCTCAATCTACTACACCTAATACCCACCCCATAATGACAAACCAAAAATAATACTGAAATATCACATTTGCATAAGTAATCAGCACCTTTACTCAGTACTTTGTTGAAGTACCCTTTGGCCGCGACTACAGCCTTGAATCTTCTTGGGTATGACGCTGCAAGCTTGGTAAACTTGTATTTGGAGTTTCTCACATTCTTCTCTGCAGATCCTCTCGAGCTCTCAGATTGGCTGCACAGCTATTTTCAGGTCTCCAGAGATGTTCGATTGGGTTCAAGTCCGGGCTCTGGCTAGGCCAGTCAAGGACATTCAGAGGTCCCGAAGCCACTCCTGCGTTACCTTGGTGAACCTCCCAGTCTGAGAACCTGTTCCAGAGCGCTCAGGACTTCAAGGATCTTTCCCTTGATCCTGACTAGTCTCCCAGTCCCTGCAGCTGAACATCCCCAAATCAAAGTTTATTTGTCACGTGCGCTGAATACAACAGGTGTAGTAGACCTTAGAGTGAAATGCTTACTTACAGGCCAACAGTGCAAAAAAGGTATTAGGGTGAATAATAGGTATGTAAAGAAATAAAAACAGGAAAAATAACAGTAGCGAAGTTGGGCTGATTGAGGTAGTATGTAGATATGGTTAAAGTGACTATGCATATGATGAACAGAGTAGCAGTAGCGTAAAACGGTGGGTGGCGGGACACACCGCAGATAGCCCGGTTAGCCAGTGTGGGGACACTGGTTGGTCGGGCCAATTGAGGTAGTATGTACATGAATGTATAGTTAAAGTGACTATGCATATATGATAAACAGAGCAGCAGCGTAGAAGGGACACGCACACACACGATGTAAATAGTCCGGGTAGCCATTTGGTTACCTGTTCAGGAGTCTTATGGCTTGGGGGTAAAAACTGTTCAAGCCTTTTTCTCCTAGACTTGGCACTCTGGTATCACTTGCCATGCGGTAGTAGAGAGAACAGTCTATGACTGGGGTGGCTGGGATCTTTGACAATTTTTAGGACAGCCTGGTGTAGAGGTCTTTGATGGCAGGCAGCTTAGCCCCAGTGATGTACTGGGCCGTACGCACTACCCTCTGTAGTGCTCTGCGGTCAGAGGACGAGCAATTGCCGTACCAGGCAGTGATGCAACCAGTGCTCTCGATGTTGCAGCGGTAGAACCTCTTGAGGATCTGAGGACCCATGCCAAATATTTTTAGTTTCCTGAGGGGAAATGGGCTTTGTCGTGCCCTCTTCAGGACCGTCTTGGTGTGTTTGGACCATTCTAGTTTGTTCGATGCATCGATGATGCTGCCACCACCATGCTTGTCCTTCTGGAAGATTCTCCTATCTCCACAGAGGAGCTCTGTCAGTGACCATCAGGTTCTTGGTCACCACCCTGACCAAGGCCCTTCTCCCCCGATTGTTCAGTTTGGCCGGGCCGGCAGTTATAGGAAGAGTCTTGATGGTTCCAAACTTCTTCCATTTAAAAATGGTGTTCTTGGGGACCTTCAATGCTGCAGTTTTTTTTTTGGTACCGTTCCCCAGTTCTGTGTCGACACAATCCTATCTCGGAGTTCTGCGGACAATTCCTTCAACCTCATGACTTGGTTTTTGCTCTGATGTGCACTGTGTGGGGTGTGTTTTCAAATCCTGTCCAGTCAATTGAATTTACCACAAGTGGACTCTATAATCAAGTTGTAGGAACATTGGAGGATCAATGGAAACAGGATGCACCTGAGCTCAATTTTGAGTCTCCTAGCAAAGAGTCTGAATACTCGTTTTTATATTTTTAGATGGGTTTTTTTTTTTTTACCCAATTGAGAATAAGGCTGTAGAGGGAAAGGCGTCTGAATACTTTCCGTGTTTGTGTGGTATCATGATTGGTTACGTTTTGATTCAAATGTATTTTGTCAAGAACAGATTGTCTGAAGTGAATCCCACATTGATGAAAATAACTTGGTACATGCTACCATGTCACAAGCAGTGGCCAAACTTGATCCTCCAAGGTGTTTTATGATTTAATTTGGACGGTGCACAAATCGGCATGATGTTATTCTTCTCGGACAACTCGCTGTGTGAATACACCCGCATTCCACACACTCAATTATATCATACATGCATGACTGGTGATCTCATTTTTTTTTTATGTCAGGCCTTATCTCAGTGATGACCATGCTTGTAAACTAAGCTATTTGAACAGGTTATGGTTTATCGCTGTTGACAGAAAACAAGACTCGTCACTGCACATGGACGCTTCCAGGGATCTGTAATATAGCCATTTGAATACATGTTAAACTTGGTACTTAGCCATTTCTTGTCAAATGTTTATTTACCAAATATTTTTAAATGCCAAATAAAAAAATAATCTTCCCAATACTTTCAGGTTAACATTACTGTAAATGTTTGGAATAATTGGTTTCTTCATGCCTAAAAGCCTATAGTGGGGAAGATGTTTTTTTTAAATTACCAATGCTAGTACTAACTATGTTTTTAGTAGATTACTTGTTTAAAAAAATGGTATTTAACTGTCAAATATTTTGTCTTTCAGGTTGGCACTTCCCCTTTCTAAGTTGTTGTATGTGTTAACATTTTTATGTTCACTAGAAGCAGGTTTTTTTTTATTTTGTAAGGGTTTGATTTCTTGTAAACAATTTTAAGCCGTTTATGTTTTGTAGAAGGATTGCTATGTAATTGTTCAGGGGAACTGAAATTGAGCCATGTCATTTGGATGGGGGAAGAAATATGCTGCTTTGTCACAACGAGATGTGATGCTCAATTGAGTGTAGAAGTCAATAAATCATTGATTTCTGCACGCAGGTTCTGATTTATATTTGGAAATAAAGCTATTTTTATGCACATGAATGGTTGGCTCAGTCTCTGTATTCCAGAGGTTTTCAATTCTCAATGCTGCACAAAGATTTGTGAGTTTTCCTGTATACATTACTCTTGTTGTTGCTAGGGCAGTTCACCTGTTTTATTAACCCAACAATTTAATATGAGCTATAACACCAGAGCTTATGGTGTACACAAGGTGTATGTACGTCATTTAGCAGATTCTCTTATCCAGAGCGACATACCCACAACACCGGTGTTGCAAGCACCCTACTGGAACGACTGAACACCCTGGGATGGCCTGTACCCTGACATAAGACATCCCCAACATGATTATTCCCTGTACTTGTCCTAATGTTTGAGTACAGGACTGGTGTACTGTAGAACACTAGCTGTTTTGAGTCCACTCTTGATGAGATCAGTCTCGCCCCCAAATTGGCACATGCTCTTTCCATCAGCATAGTCTGTAAAGAGACCTCACCATCCTGATACATCAGGGATGGGCAACTGTGAAGGTGGAGAGGGGCTGCAGTTGCTCACGGGTCTCTGGGTAGTGAGGTCTCTTTACAGACTATGCTGCTGGAAAGAGCATGTGCCAATTTGGGTGCGAGACTGATCTCATCAAGAGTGGACTCAATGCATAGTACATAGTGAACCATTTCAATAACCAAAAACACTATGTCCTCTTGACTCGCCTCTTGACAGCAGAAAATTATTTTGTTTGTGTAATTCTACACATTTTGCAATACGATGGAGAGAAATGTTTGTAGTGTTTGATATCGGAGTGAGACTGATTAACAAGATCAATGGGGGGAGGCCTCACAGATGGTATTTCGACCATGATTACTACGTTTAGATGGCTGGCCGCTAGACTCATTTGCAATCTACGAACATGTAACTGACATAAGAGAAACTGCTGATGCACAACCGAATGTTGAAATTGCACCTTGTGTGTTCTATTATTCTAACAGTCAGTTGAGACCCGACTGAGTTTGGGGGAATTGATACGAGGGCCAGTTGCCCATCCCTGTGATACGACTTGATATTTTTTTTGTCACAATCTTTGAGTGTAGGACAGGTGTTGTGAACCTGATGTACTTCCACCACAGGACAGTAGCTGTTTTACGGTCTATAGATAGACCTAACCTCTGAAACAGCACATGTTCTTACCTTGCTGCTGGGATGGTTTTGTATGACACTCCCAGCACAGCTGACTGTGAGTAGCTGTGTTGTTGACACCCAGACAGAATGGGGAAGCATGCTGATACCTGTTTCTGATGCTGTGCTGGTTGAAGCGCTGGTTGAAGATGTTTCATGTAATCACCCTTTCAAATAGTAAGACCATTGAATGAAAATCCTTATTGTGGGATGTTTTGGCAAATAATTCAGGATCGTTCATCTAAAAAATTATCATGCTGTGTTGCTTGGATCGTGTCCCTCTAATTTGGTCATTGCCTCATTCAACCTGTCTGGGTTTCTCGTTTCAGATTTGTTTTGAGAGTTTTGGAACGCACTGCATTCGACTTGGATATTTTTGGGCGGGAAATTTCCAAACGCAATACTGCCAGGCACACTTTGACCAAATCAATCAGGTCTACTCACTGAACCATTATATTAGAATATAATTGTATAAGAGTGTTTCAACATCTTTCCCAAAGTGTTGAACTTGAAACATTGAGGTAGACAGGCTTTGTCTTGACTCAAGTACAGTTTTGTTCTTATTACGTTTCACAAGCTGTTCTTGATTTTTCTCACCCAGGCCAGAATTTATTCTGTAAGCTGGTGCTGTCTGATATATGAACAGGAAGTCCGGGATAAAAGATGAGAGCTCCCCCCCAGAGTCAAAGGGCAAATGAAGATGGATTCCAGGAAATTACACTGAAGTTGGAGCTCTTTGTGGGGATTGCATTCTCAAATGAAGTTCAACGGATTCGTAATCTAGGGTCGCCACAGTCGCTCATTGAACTAAACACGATTAGTTTCAATGCAGTCACTCACTGACTGCATTAACTATCTATAGTGAGCTCATGCCATTGGGTATCCCAGCATACATTTGGAGTTGTGGTTTGCCTCCAGTTCCCATATGCTGCCAGAGCTATTTTGGATTTAGGGTGGTTTAGTTTCCATGGCAACAACCAACTGTAGTGGGACGAAGGGGATGATACACCAATAGTCCTTTTTTATTTACTAGAGCTCCAAAAAACATTGGGCAGCAGGTAAGCAGTGCATCAGCTGGTCTAATGGCAATTAAACAAATGGGATCCACATGGCTAAAATGTGTGAGCCATAGCTATCCTTTCCTCCCAGTGTTGGGGGCAGGTTGCCTGGGTACTGACTGCAGTTCTCCCACAGTCATTGGCAGCCTTTTGTCTCTATTCAAAAAACTAATTCCACACAACCTCTGACACAGTCAGAGACATTCCTTTCCCGCACAACAATGAGGGCTTTTGTGTGCACGCTGCCCTGTGTTTTAATTTCATTTGTATTATTTTGGAACTTGTTGCATGGAAAATGTAATTATCTTTCTGGTGGTTTTGCTCCATTTGAAAATGCTCAATCCCAGCTGTACTAATGTCTTCCCCTAGAAGTCAAGGACAAAATAACCAAATGCTTTGATGCACCTGACTATCTTTTTTGGAAGTCTTAACGTAATTGTTTTTATGTCTGTTTTTTTTGTTGGTGAAAATATGAGGAAACTCCGTTATATTACCAAGAGGGTATACAGAAGCCCAATGAAGCCATGTTTCCTCTACTATTTGGACTCTTAAAGGGGTAATGTGCAGTTACTATATCCCATTTTTAGATGTATTAATTAATGATATGCACACATTGATTCTTGAATAATATAACTCATGAGCTTTGTTCAACTGTCGTACCCCATCAGAACCCCAAATATAAGCTTGTTTTACTCCAATGTTTGTAAACATTGCAAATGTAAACAAACACTGTACAGCCTCAAAACATGGTAAAAACTATATTTTTGATATCATGGATGGTCAGTCCTTGCATCCATAGCATAGGTCTTGGCCCATCACAGCTTTTTACCAAAACAGAGTCACAGGGTGTCACTTTGTTATTGTTTCAACTGGCCCTTTTATATTTTATTATTCTTTATTTATTCAGGGGGGAAATCCATTGAGACCAGGGTCTCATTCCTAAGTGTGCCCTGATCACAGCAACACAACAACCAATACAATGTAAAACAAAACCGCAATCAATACAAAACACAGCATTTAAGAAAAACAGTTACTTTCCTAAACTGCCCAAGCGGCACCCAAACATCCAATTGTTCTGCAAATTGTTTCAGCAGTGAGGAGCAGTAAAACTAAAAGTGATTTTCCTTCATTTGGTTAGGGTAAGGGCTAACCCTAACTGGCAGGAAAGTTGACTGTACAATCTGATTCCTGCTGTTCAGGGAAGGCCAATATATAACGTTTTTCAAATGTTAAATCCTTGTCAATCCAAAATCCCAGACAGATATTTATAGGCAGGAACCCGATTGATGGGAGAGCCAAAATGCGAGCAAAGGCAGCCAGAAATACATCTTAGAAAGGAATATGAAGGAACCCTGCTTCTACATAATTTTTTACAATGAGAGTACAAAGTAAAGAATATGAAAATGATTACCTGTTTGCATTTTTTGAAACCTCCCAATTAACCCATAAAAAAACAAATGTATAACCTTACCCCCAGTAACCACTTACAAAATGAGACCTAAACGTTTTTGAATTTCTGAATTTGTTAACTGCTTCACGAAGTTAAAATACATCAAAGAAATAGTGCAACATTTTGGCAACTAAGCCCTTTTTTTTACTAACCCAGAACCAGATGAACTCATGGATGCCCTTTGTATGTCCCAATGTGCACGTCTAAGCCATTGATAAATTACTGGAAGTCTCCAGGAACATCTAGCTTACTCCTCTAAAAGGCAGGGAAAAGACCTTCTTACTCCTCTCAAAAGCTGGGTGTATAGCACTTTGTACTTTTTTTTTTACAAGTATACACTGAGTATACAAAACATTAGGAACACCTGTTCTTTACATGACATATACTAAACAGATGAATCCAGGTGAAAGTGATGTCACTTGTTAAATCCACTGTAATCAGTGAGGATGAGACAGGTTAAAAGAAGGATTTTTAAGCCTTGAGTCAATTGAGACATGGATTGTGTATGTGTGCTATTCAGAGGGTGAATGGGAAAGACAAGATATTTAAGTGCCTTTGAACAGGGTATGGGAGCAGGTGCCAGGCGCACTGATTTTAGTGTGTCAAGACAGAAAAAAGTCTCCACACACTTCCAGTCAGATGCAAATTAATTTTAATATAGCTGCGCTTTCGGTCAGTCGACCTTCATCTCCACAACCAACAGTGGGACAGATAAGGCCATATTGCGAGGCAGAGATAATAATTGCAGAGACCTGTGATAATCTGAATGGCCATTAGGTGTCATATCAGATAGAAATACAGGATGGAACAGAACATGTTATAGATGTATTTCTACGCATATGTCTGTACGCATATGTAGATATTCCATTCAAAATCTGTCGTTTCTAGCAACAATAGTCATTTACAACATTAACAATGTCGACACTGTATTTATGATCAATTCGATGTTATTTTAATGGACAAGAAAATGTGCTTTTCTTTCAAAAACAAGGACATTTTAAGTGACCCCAAACTTTTGAACAGTAGTGTATATATACATAAAATATCTTCCCAAACCTTTCCATAAGTCCACACAAGTTTCTTCAACTGTCTTCTGACTGTGGTCAGAGCGATGTCGATGTGCTGTTATTGCCAGCAGATTACAGATGGCCTTTGCTGAGCGCTCATCATCTTCATCCATTAGTGAGTCGATCACTTAAATAGCCTTGCTGGAAACGGAATACCATGTAAAAATGTAAAGCATACAGTAAATACCAGCAGTCGATTTATTTAAACATTATTTTTTGACAAAATGTGCTTGTGCCAGTTTTCACGCAAAAGTTGACATTTATAAAATGAGAATTGACATGAGAATGTACTATCTGCTGCTAGTTTAAATATTGTATTTAGGCCTATTGTGTGCAAAAGCTTATTAATAAAAAACTAAAAACAGGAAAACACATTAAGAATGCAGCCATTTGCCGGAGAGTGAAAATCTGTGTTTTATTTTTAGAATCTAAAATAATTAAACATATTTTTCTTGCATATAACCATTGCAGAATAAATTCCTTACCTTTTCTGGCCTTGATGGGTTCCTATTCCCAAAGGAGTCATAGCCTACAAAAAATTATCATGTGCATCTCTCATTTAATTTGACCTAGTAGCCGAGTAAATGGATAGTCTATATGTATTTCAAGTTTTGCAATATCATATACTGACACATTTAACAGGTGAACAGTTGATATTTTACATTGAATTAGTCCTATGTATGCTACTAAGTATTGTAATTGCCTTTTTTGTAGCCTGTGTTACACACCTCGGACTGGAACATGGTCAGCAGATAATACGCCTGAATTAACAGGGTGAAATGATGAGACAGAGAAATATTAGTAGTGTAGGCCCCAAGATGTATTAAAATGTTGTTTTCTTTTGTTAATCTTTTTAATCAAAAGCAGCAGTAATATAATACATTGGATGGCTCCATAAAATAGCCAACAAAATAAAACCAGAAGTACATTTCCGCGTGCCGCTCCGGCCGCCATGAGTGGCTCGCTTGTGGGTGTGCTGACAGCATATAGCAGCACGTTCGATTGTGAGTCAAGAATTCAGCTTAGCAAGTGTCTGGTTATTAAACGGGGCAAATAGTTTAATCCATGTTTAATGAATTTATTCACAGGTAAATAGTAGTACACTCTAAACTGCTCTGTCGACAAACAGACTTTGTTGTCCTGTCTCCAATCATCCGTGTGGATGGGAGAACCTATTCAAGAAAGCAAATACATTTTGAAAATGTAAAAGAAGTATACATTATTAGCTAGCTCGGTACAGTGCAGGCTAAATCGAATGAGCTGCTAACGTAGCTAGCTAGCCAATGTTACATACTATATAGATAGCTAGCTAAGTGAATTAAATATCACCAGCTACCTAACTTCATATTAGCTAGCTATTTTGATGTATTTATTATTGTAAATTAAAAACACAAACTCCAAATGCATTTGTAGGTAGTTACCTAACAGCCATGGAAGAGGGTGAAAGGATAGCAGCTCCAACTGTCAAAGAAGGGAGAGAGCAGGCTTTTCTGGATAGGACAGGTACTTTTGTGTAGTTCCAGTCCCTAGAAAAAAAACTGAGGACAGAGATAATAGCAACATAATATTCAGTGCTGTCTAATACGAGAATACTGAAGCTTGTTTCTTGTGATGTTTTCTTTCATCAGATACAGAAAGCCTGCCTGCAGATGAAGAGGTCCCAATGAAGAGCAGTGGTTCTCAGTCCTGGTCCTGGGGTCTCAAAGGGGTACACATTTTTGTTTTTGCCTTAGCACTACACTAATAGTCCCCGCGATATGCAACTGTTCAGGGAAGTCAGGAACCAATACACAAAGTCAGTCAGGAAAGCAAAGGCCAGCTTTTTCAAGCAGGAATTTGCATCCTGTAGCTCTAACTCCAAAAAGATCTGGGACACTGTAAAGTCCATGGAGAACAAGAGCACCTCCTCCCAGCTGCCCACTCCACTGAGGCTAGGTAACACGGTCACCACCGATAAATCCATGATAATCGAAACGAAAACTTCAACAAGCATTTCTTGGCCATGCCTTCCTCCTGGCTACTCCAACCTCGGCCAACAGCTCCACCCCCTCCCTCCGCAGCTACTTGCCCAAGCCTCCCCAGCTTCTCCTTTACCCATATCCAGATAGCAGATGCTCTGAAAGAGCTGCAAAACCTGGACCCGTACAAATCAGCTGGGCTTGACAATCTGGACCCTCTATTTCTGAAACACTCCATTGTCGCAACCCCTATTACCAGCCTGTTCAACCTCTCTTTTATATCGTCTGAGATCCCCAAGGACTGGAAAGCTGCCGCGGTCATCCCCCTCTTCAAAGGGGGAGACACCCTGGACCCAAACTGTTACAGACCTATATCCATCCTGCCCTGCCTATCTAAGGTCTTCGAAAGCCAAGTCAACAAACAGATCACTGACCATCTCGAATCCCAACGTACCTTCTCCGCTGTGCAATCTGGTTTCCGAACCGATCACGGGTGCACCTCAGCCACGCTAAAGGTACTAAACGATATCATAACCGCCATCGATAAAAGACAGTACTGTGCAGCCTTCATCGACCTGGCCAAGGCTTTCGACTCTGTCAATCTCCATATTCTTATTGGCAGACTCAGTAGCTTCGGTTTGTCTAATGACTGCCTTGCCTGGTTCTCCAACTACTTTGCAGACAGAGTTCAGTGTGTCAAATCGGAGGGCATGTTGTCCGGTCCTCTTGCAGTCTCTATGGGGGTGCCACAGGGTTCAATTCTCGGGCCGACTCTTTTCTCTGTGTATATCACTGATGTTGCTCTTGCTGCGGTTGATTCCCTGATCCACCTCTATGCAGACGACACATTCTGTATACTTCTGGCCCTTTCTTGGACACTGTGCTATCTAACCTCCAAACGAGCTTCAATGCCATACAACACTCCTTCCGTGGCCTCCAACTGCTTATAAACGCTAGTAAAACCAAATGCATGCTTTTCAACCGTTCTCTGCCTGCACCCTCACGCCCGACTAGCATCACCACCCTGGATGGTTCCGACCTAGAATATGTGGACATCTATAAGTACCTAGGTGTCTGGCTAGACTGTAAACTCTCCTTCCAGACTCATATCAAACATCTCCAATCCAAAATCAAATCTAGAATCGGCTTTCTATTTCGCAACAAAGCCTCCTTCACTCACGCCGCCAAACTTACCCTAGTAAATCTGACTATCCTACCGATCCTCGACTTCGGCGATGTCATCTACAAAATGGCTTCCAATACTCTACTCAGCAAACTGGATGCAGTTTATCACAGTGCCATCCGCTTTGTTACTAAAGCACATTATACCACCCACCACTGCGACCTATATGCTCTAGTTGGCTGGCCCTCGCTACATATTCGTCGCCAGACCCACTGTGGCTCCAGGTCATCTACAAGTCCATGCTCGGTAAAGCTTCGCCTTATCTCAGTTCACTGGTCACGATGGCAACACCCACCCGTAGCACGCGCTCCAGCAGGTGTATCTCACCGATCTTCCCTAAAGCCAACACCTCATTTGGCCACCTTTCCTTCCAGTTCTCTGCTGCCTGTGACTGGAACGAATTGCAAAAATTGTTGAGGTTGGAGACTTTTATCTCCCTCACCAACTTTAAACATCTGCTATCTGAGCAGCTAACTGATCGCTGCAGCTGTACATAGTGCATCGGTAAATAGCCCACCCAATTTTACCTACCTCATCCCCATACTGTTTTTATTTATTTACTTTTCTGCTCTTTTGCAGACCATCTGATCATTTATCACTCCAGCGTTAATCTGCTAAATTGTAATTATTCGCTTACCTCCTCATGCCTTTTGCACACAATGTATATAGACTCTTTTTTTAAATGTTTTTTTTTTCTACTGTGTTATTGACTTGTTTATTGTTTACTCCATGTGTAACTCTGTGTTGCTGTCTGTTCACACTGCTATGCTTTATCTTGGCCAGGTCGCAGTTGTAAATGAAACTTGTTCTCAACTAGCCTACCTGGTTAAATAAAGGTGAAATAATATAAAACATTTTAAAAAAACACAGCTGAATCAAATTATCAACTCATCAAGCTTCAACTGGTATCTATGCATTCATTTGTGATGCTATCCATGATATGACCCTGCTGTTGTCATGTGCATCTATCTATCCAATGTTATATGATATATGATTCTTTTAGTAATCCACAATGACCTGGTGATGATAAAAATGTAATGATGACATTATCTTCCATATTCCTACAGATACCTTGAAATTCTTTCAAAATGATTGCCTACAGTTACAACACAGAGTTGCACATGGAATAACACTGCATGGTTGGGTGCATTATTGCGAGTGTGACCAGGGACACTCGAGTTGAAAGTCCGTGTTGCCCAGCAACAGCCCCAAAACATCACTGCTCTAGAGGAGATCTGCATGGAGCCTTCGCCAGGCCAAAATACCAGCAACAGTGTGTGAAAACCTTGTGAAGACTTACAGAAAACGTTTGACCTCTGTCATTGCCAACAAAGGGTATATAACAAAGTATTGAGATAAACTTTTGTTATTGACCAAATACTTATTTTCCACCACAATTTGCAAATAAATTCATAAAAAATCCTACAATGTGATTTTTTTGTTGTTGTTGTTGTGATTTAGTGTTTTTTTTCTCTCATTTTGTGTAAGTGTATCTATGATGAAAATTACAGGCCTCTCTCAACTTTTTAAGTGGGAGAACTTGCACAATTGGTGGCTGACTAAATACTTTTTTTGCCCCACTGTACCTGGGTGTCTGGTTAGACTGTAAACTCTCCTTCGACTCACATTAAGCATCTCCAAACCAAAATTAAATCTAGAATCGGCTTCCTATATCGCAACAAAGCATCCTTCACTCATGCTGCCAAGCATAACCTCGTAAAACTGACCATCTACCGATCCTCGACTTCGGTGATGTCATCTATTAAATAGCCTCCAACACTCTACTCAACAAACTGGATGCAGTCTATCACAGTGCCATCCATTTTGTCACCAAAGCCCCATACACTACCCACCATTGTGACCTGTATGCTCTCGTTGGTTGGCCCTCGCTTCATACTCGCCGCCAAACCCACTGGCTACAGGTTGTCTACAAGTCTCTGCTAGGTAAAGCCTCGCCTTATCTCAGCTCACTGATCAGCATAGCAGCACCCACTCGTAGCACGTGCTCCAGCAGGTATTTCTCACTGGTCACCCCCAAAGCCACTTCCTCCTTTGGTCGTCTTTCCTTCCAGTTCTCTGCTGCCCATGACTGGAACGAATTGCAAAAATCTCTGAAGCTGGAGACTCACATCTCCCTCACTAGCTTTAAGCACCAGCTGTCAGAGCAGCTTACAGATCACTGCACCTGCACATAGCCCAACTGTAAACAGCTATCTACCTACCTCATCCCCATACTGGCATTTATTTATTTATTTTGCTCCTTTGCACCCCAGTATCTCTACCTGCACGTTCATCTTCTGCCGATCTACCATTACAGTGTTTAATTGCTATATTGTAATTACTTCACAACCATGGCCTATTTATTTCCTTATCTTACCTCATTTGCACTCACTGTGTATAGACTTTTTGTTTTCTTTTGTTCTACTGCATTATTGACTGTATGTTTTGTTATTCCATGTGCAACTCTTGTGTTGTTGTATGTGTCGAATTGCTACGCTTTATCTTGGCCAGGTCGCAGTTGCAAATGAGAACTTGTTCTCAACTAGCCAACCTGATTAAATAAAGGTGAAATAAAAATAAATAAAAAATGCTTGAAAATGTATGTGATATCAACAGAGAAGTATATTTTCTGGGTGATTTAAATATTGACTGGCTTTCATCAAGCTGCCCACTCAAAAAAAAGTTTTAAACTGTAAACAGTGCCTGCAACCTTGGATCAGGCTGTCAGTCAACCTACTAGGATAGTTACAAACAGCACAGGAATGAAATCATCAACATGTATTAATCACATTTTTACCAAGGCTGCAAATATTTGCTTTAAAGCAGTATCCAAATCCATAGGATGTAGTGATCACAATATAATAGCCATATCTAGGAAAACCAAAGTTCCAAAGGCTGGGCCTAATACAGTATAGAAGAGGTCACACAATAAGTTTTAGTAGTGATTCATATGTTGATGATGTAAGAATATTTTCTGGTCTGTGGTGTGTAATAAGGAGCAACCAGACGCTGCACTTGACACATTTATGAAACTACTTATTCAAGTTACTAAAAAGCACGTACCCATTAAGAAAATTACTGTAAAAACTGGTAAATCTCCTTGGATTGATGAGGAATTGAAAAATTGTATGGTTGAGAGGGATGAGGCAAAAGGTATGGCAATTAAGTCTGGCAGCCAAACTGATTGGCAAACGTACTGCAAATTAAGAAATCGTGTGACTAAACTAAATAAAAATAAACTACACTATGAAACAAAGATAACTTATATAAAAAGCTTTAGGGCACCTTAACCTTTTATAACTAGGGGGCAGTATTTTCATTTTTGGATAAAAAATGTTCCCGTTTTAAACGGGATATTTTGTCACAAGATGCATATAATTGACAGCTTTGGATAGAAAACAGTCTGACGTTTCCAAAACTGCAAAGATATTGTCTGTGAGTGCAACAGAACTGATGTTACAGGCGAAACCCAGATAAAAATCCAATCAGGAAGTGCCGCATTTTTTGAAACCGCCTCATGCCAATGACTCCTTTATATGGCTGTGAATGAGCTACGAATGAGCTTACGTTTTCTACGTATTCCCCAAGGTGTCTACAGCATTGTGACGTATTTTCACGCATTTATGTTGAAGAATAGCCGTAAGGGATCACATATTACAATTATACAATTTATAAGGCACGTATTTTGTATTTCTTACACATGGACAATGAACTTTCAAAAAAGCTTTTCACATTCTCTACTGGTTGAAATTAAGTATCTCATGTGATGAAATACTACACCTATTATGTGTCCTCAGATCAGTGAATATCTGAACCGTACCTTTATTTGCCAAGGCAGAGTACATGATCAGTGAATATATTCAATGTACAGGCTACACTGTGGGGATCTCATGCTTGGTAATAACTACATGCATACGACTTGCATTCTTGGCATAATAAAGTTATATCATATTCTACTAAAGCCATAGGCTTCATTGGTGCCATTCAGACTGTTATTAAGTTGAAACAACCGACTATGATAGCTGAGGTTCATAGCTAGGTTCTGAACTAATATTTATACCAAACATTTTTATACCATACACAGATCAGCTACATACACTACATGGCCAAAAATACAGTTGAAGTCAGAAGTTTACATATACCTGACATTTAATCCTAGTAAAAATTCCCTGTCTTAGGTCAGTTAGGATCACCACTTCACTTTAAAAATGTGAAATGTCAGAACAATAGTAGAGAGAATGATTTATTTAATATTTTATTTCTTTCATCACATTTCCAGTGGGTCAGAATACTCAATTAGTATTTGGTAGCATTGCCTTTAAATTGTTGAACTTGGGTCAAACGTTTCTGGTAGCCTTCCACAAACTTCCCACAATAAGTTGGGTGAATTTTGGCCCATTCCTCCTGACAGAGCTGGTGTAACTGAGTCAGGTTTGTAGGCCTCCTTGCTTTCACATACTTTTTCAGATCTGCCCACAAATTTTCTATGGGATTAAGCTCAGGGCTTTGTGATGGCCACTCCACCTTGACTTTGTTGTCCTTAAGCCATTTTGCCACAACTTTGGAAGTATGCTTGGGGTCATTGTCCATTTGGAAGACCCATTTTGCAACCAAGCTTTAACTTCAAGACTGATGTCTTGAGATGTTGCGTCAATATAGCCACATCATTTTCCATCCTCATGATGCCATCTATTTTGTGAAGTGCACCAGTCACTCCTGCAGCAAAGCACCCCCAAAACATGATGCTGTGCTTCACGGTTGGGATAGTGTTCTTCGGCTTGCAAGCCTCCCCCTTTTTCCTCCAAGCATAACGATGGTCATTATGGCCAAACAGTTCTATTTTTGTTTCATCAGACCAGAGGACATTTCTCCAAAAAGTACGATCTTTGTCCCCATGTGCAAACTGTAGTCTTGCTTTTTATGGCGGTTTTGTAGCAGTGGTTTCTTCCTTGCTCAACGGCCTTTCAGGTTATGTCGATATGGAACTCGTTTTACTGTGATATAGATAATTTTGTGCCTGTTTCCTCCAGCATCTTCACAAGGTCCTTTGCTGTTGTTGATTGATTTGCACTTTTTGCACCAAAGTACATTCATCTCTAGGAGACAGAACGCGTCTCCTTCCTGAGCAGTATGATGGCTGCTTTGGTCCCATGGTGTTTATACTTATGTACTATTGTTTGTACAGATGAACGTGGTACCTTCAGGCGTTTCTAAGTTGCTCCCAAGGATGAACCAGACTTGTGGAGGTCTACAATATTTTTTCTGAAGTCTTGGCTGATTTCTTTTGATTTTCCCATGTCAAGCAAGGCACTGAGTTTGAAGGTAGGCCTTGAAATACATCCACAGGTACATCTCTAATTGACTCAAATTATGTCAATTAGCCCATCAGAAGCTTCTAAAGCCATGACATCATTTTCTGTAATTTTCCAAGCTGTTTAAAGGCACAGTCAACTTAGTGTATGTGAACTTCTGACCCACTGGAATTGTGATACGGTGAATTATAAGTGAAATAATCTGTCTGTAAATAATTGTTGGAAATATGACTTGTGTCATGCACAAAGCAGATCTCCTAACCAACTTGCCAAAACTATAGTTTGTTAAAAATAAATGTATGGTGTGGTTGAAAAACAAGGTTTTAATGACTTCAAATGTATGTGAACACCCTTTCGAATTAGTGGATTCGGCTATTTCAGCCACACCCGTTACTGACAGGTGTATAAAAATCGAGCACACAGTCATGCAATCTCCAAAGGCAAACATTGGCAGTAGAATAGCCGTACTGAAGAGCTGTGACTTTTAACATGGCATTGTCATAGGATGCCACCTTTTGGCAGATGCCAGAACTCTACCTGCCCGAATGCATAGTGCCAACTGTAGGGTTTGGTGGAGAATAAATAATGGTCTGGGGCTGCTTTTCATGTTTCGGGCTAGGCCCCTTAGTTCCAGTTAAGGGAAATCTTAACAGTAATGACATTCTAGACGATTCTGTGCTTCCAACTTTGTGGCAACAGCTTGGGTAGGCCCTTTCCTGTTTAGTGTAGATTGGAGGGAAATAAACCATTTTATCAATTTGACAAAAAGGCGTTAATAGTGGAAAAGGTCAAGGGGTCTGAATACTTTCAGAATGCACGGTAAACCAAATAATCTATTAATAAACCAAATGTTTGCCTGCCGTGGCCTGAAGCCAATAGTTCCAAATTATACAGCAAATAAAAAGGGGTTGTCGTCACCATAAAAAGGTGAATGGAAGGCTTATTCCAGGCAGACTTTCACACCCGTGCAGTTTTATGAACGGTCTGATAACAGGAAACATGCCATGCGCCAAGTAAATAAATCTCAATAATTTTGTACATGCGTAGACTTCAGAAATGGAACAAGCAGACATTTAGAAATTGAATGGTTATAATTGAGGCACCATGACATTTTTGCCCAAAACCTGGTTGCCTCTGCAAGGAGGCAAGTGGATATTCCAGCATGAACAAATATTACTCAGTTTAATATTCTTAAATATTTGTGTGTATACCAAATGGGAGGAGAATAGAAGTGTGCTACGGACAGTATTGAGCAAGTAAAGAAACTGGATGACTTTAAAATACATTTTAATCAAGGTCTTTACAAAATCAAATCTTGATTAGAAAACAGATACTGAAAAACCAAATGTCTCTAAATGAGCACAACTGAAATCAGTCATTACGTTTTCAGAGCTCATGGAGCTTAAAACATTGAATAATATTCTGATGTATAATTGAAACTGCAATGTTCGAATTGTATTTTTTCTCCAAAAATAATCAATATCCTCTTTTCTTGTGTCTGGGTGTCTTAAGTTGTACACTTCAGGGAAAACATGCCCATCAAAGCGATCAAACACAAGACAATGTATGAACAAGAATACATTTTACAAAAGATAAAATGGTAAATTGTCCAGATCCACCAATAAACTCTTCAGGGACTATAATCCCTTTATTAGACTGGCTGAAACTCCACCAAGAAACTCTTCAGGGACTATAATCCCTTTATTAGACTGGCTGAAACTCCACCAATAAACTCTTCAGGGACTATAATCCCTTTATTAGACTGGCTGAAACTCCACCAACACTGTTGGATGTGGCTACGCAAATAAAGCTTTGATTCTTTTCGCCACCAACGTAAGGAAAGTCTCAACAAAAAATAAATGTACTGAAAAAAATAAAATCTTACTTCATCTACTAACAAAAGAAAAACATACTGCCATAACTTGCAGGAATGAAAAACAGACCATCGACAATAAAATGTCAAACTTTTAAAAAGAGAAAATAATCAATTATACAGTGTCCAACAAATCAGTTTGTGTCTCGCTGTGAGATCATCGGCGAGCAGGAGGGATCAGGAGCTGGGTAGCCGTCACAGAATCAGGAAAAAGGTTGTGATATGTCGGGAGAGGGACGTATGCCGCTGTGATCATTTTACCTGTGAAGAAAGTTACAGTTCAGACAAAACATCTTCATAAACAATGACTGCATCACTGACAATTTACAGTCACCAGCCAGTTCATTAAGTACACCACGTCGGTCCCGAAAACGGATCGCTCCTACAGTGAGTCACATTGCCGTGGCAATCAGACAAGCATCCAGTTACTTTTGTTTGAAAGTTAGAAATGGATAAAACGAGGGCCTAAGAGACTGAGCGTGGTATCGTCGGTGCCAGGCGTACCAGACCCAGTATCTCAGAAACGACCAGCCTCCTGGGATTTTCACACACGACAAAAGACATTGTCGACGGCAGTCCTGTGGGTGAAAACAGCTCAATGAGAGGACGAAGGAGAATGGCAAGAACCGTGTGAGCTAACAGGCGGGCCACAATTGGACAACAGTGGTGTGCAGAAAGGCATCTCGATACACACAACTCGTCGATCCTTGCTTGGGCTATTGCAGCAGAAGACCACACCGGGTTCCCCTCCTATCAGCTAAAATGCACATGTTCACAAAAACTGGACAATTGAGCGGGAAAACAATTGCCTGGAATATGACAACAAGTTCAGTTTACTTCAGTGGCCTGCACAGTTCCCAGACCTCAATCCAATAGAGCCTCTTTGGAATGAGACTGTTTGCAGGATGAATGTACCACCATCCAATCTGCAGAAACTGATGCCATTGAGTTAGCATAGACAAACATCCATGTGGAAGGTTTCCGACACCTTGTACAATGTCCCCCAAAATTCTGGCTGTTCTGGAGACAAAGGGGGATGCGACACAATACTAGATGGGTGTACCTAAAAAAAAAACTGTCCGGTGAGTGTATAACGAGTACCAGTCAGTCAGTTCTCTTACCTGCAAAATATCGACCATGTAATGCGTTTACTGCAGCCATGGCAGCAGGAATGGTTGGACACTTCACATACACGTTGCCCTAAAAATAAAAACAATAACATTAATTTCTATTTAAGACTGCAACCATTTTGAAACCATTCAACTACACTTAAGTCTTACTTCAGTGGAATTCTTATCGACGTATATGTGCACAACTCCTCCATGTTTGTTGCATTCCTCAATGACATCATGCTGAATGTCAACATCCCAGCCTGGGTCATCTTCACTGTAAAACCAGATGGGAATTCATCACCCACAAGGGACTAGTGATTGGGACCAGTATTTGGGAACAAATATCATCTTAAGGTCAAAGAAATGTATGGTTTGTGTACTTTCAGCAGCTGGCCCCACTTGGGTTACAAAGATGCTGCATTGAACAACTAGATTAATAGTTCAATACTTACGACTGAGGGTTGAACATGTTAGACAGCTGGAAACAGTGTGTAGCAAGTGGCTGGGATGGCAAGTTCATAGCTGTATTCATGTTCATATTCAGGTTCATGTTCATAGCAGGATTCATGGCAGCTAAAAAAAAAAAAAAAAAAAAGTCAAAATACATCACACTAAACTAACTGAACTTTATTCGCGTTTAATGTGCGTGTCAAGCCAGCCAAGTTCTGAAGCGATTCTCACAGACCAGCTCCTCGCATCATATCAACCAGTCATAGTGTCTCACTGGCAAAATCAACAGATTCAATCAATGCCGGAACATGCCCTTTCCAAATAGCTCAGAGAAAAAGAGCCATGACCGTGAGATGGGCTTGTACAATTGATCGTCCTTTTATTACCTGATACAGCAGCCATGGCACCAATAGCAATGGCCCCACTCATCTGTAGGGCTTGCTGTGCAGCTGGAGGAATTTGCAGTCCCGTGCCTGAAAGATATTGGGCTCAACATTTGTACTTGTTCACACTTTATAAATCGGTTCTGAAGTGAAACTCAGTATAGAATGAGACATGATTTAAGTATTATTTCAAGATTCTGTGAATACAGGCCCTGGGCTCTCAGGCTTTACCTTCAGCCAGTCTGGCCATGAGCTGCAGGCGCCCGGTGGTGCCTAGGTCAATGCCCGTCCTCTCCAGCTCGTCGCTGTCCAGGAATGAACTGGCAGTGGAGGCATCTGTGCGCTCCGTGACATGGCCCACCTTCATGGGCCGGCCAGCCAGCTCAAACCCGTTCAACTGCTCCAGGGCCTTCTTGGCACACTCTGCGTCCGAGAACTAGAGGACACAAATGCCATTTAAATGACTTACATAAACACCAATCAGGGTTTATACAGACTTTTTTTGTAGGAGTGGATCGGCTTAATATTGCAGAAAGATTGTTGCTTCCATCAATGTAATTGTCAATCCCCCCATATATTTTGGGGGGGTACATAAATAATTATATATACAGTGGGGCAATTATGCAAGTTCTCCCACTTAAAAAGATGAGGCCTGTAATTTATCATAGGTACACTTCAACTATGACAGACAAAATGAGAAGAAAAAAAATCCAGAAAATCACATTGTAGGATTTTTAATGAATTTATTTGCAAATGATGGTGGAAAATAAGTATTTGGTCAAAAACAAAAGTTTCTCAATACTTTGTTGGCAATGACAGAGGTCAAACGTTTTCTGTAAGTCTTCACAAGGTTTTCACACACTGATGCTGGTATTTTGGCCCATTCCTCCATGCAGATCTCCTCTCCTCAGTGATGTTTTGGGGCTGTTGCTGGGCAACATGGACATTCAACTCCCTCCAAAGATTTTCTATGGGGTTGAGATCTGGAGACTGGCTAGGCCACTCCAGGACCTTGAAATGCTTCTTACGAAGCCACTCCTTCGTTGCCCGGGCGGTGTGTTTGGGATCATTGTCATGCTGAAAGACCCAGCCACGTTTCATATTCAATGCCCTTGCTGATGGATGGACGTTTTCACTCAAAAGCTCACGATACATGGCCCCATTCATTCTTTCCTTTACACGGATCAGTCGTCCTGGTCCCTTTGCAGAAAAACAGCCCCAAAGCATGATGTTTCCACCCCCATGGTGTTCTTTGGATGCAACTCCGCATTCTTTGTCCTCCAAACACAACGAGTTGAGTTACCAAAAAGTTATATTTTGGTTTCATCTGACCATATGACATTCTCCCAATCTTTTTTTTACCTTTATTTAACTAGGCAAGTCAGTTAAACAACCTCTTATGGCTGCGATCCCTGTACAGGGATCAACATCAGGGGAAATTTCAGAGTGACAACTAAAAATACAACGTCGTAACATTAAACATTCTTGAAAATGCAAGTGTCTTGCATCCTTCAAAAGATTAGAATCTTGATAGTCAAACTACGTTTTCCGATTTAAAATAGCTATTTCAGAGAACAAATGCTATGCTTTTGTTTGAGAAGAGTAATCAACAGAAACATTTTCTGCCATGACAGTTTTTACACATTCACATCTGAAGGTAAAATTATGACTTACATTCTGATATCTTGCTCTTATTTCTCTTCCTGAGGGTCCCAGTGATCAAATTAAGTGCAGTTTTCTTTGATAAAATCCATTTTTATAGCCTACTTCCTTGCGCACCAATAATTTTAGCGAAGCTTCATTGATTGACTATTTCTGTCCAATGATCTTCTTGAAATCGAGCTGAGGTAAACTCCAGTATGTAATGGTTTTGGGTTGCACGCTTAAGGAACTCCATTCTCGCCTTGACTATTAGAGGATTTGCTGTGACGCTTGTTACGCGCAGCAGTATTTCGGAAAGTTGTATTTTCTACGATTTCATTGAAGATATCATGGCGAAGAAATCAGGAAAAGCAGATTCAGTCTAAAGTGAAAGTGAAAAAGTGAAAGATTTTGTTTGAGGAATCTGTGTTATTTTTTTTGGTAACATTTCTTCAGAAAAATACATTTAAAAAAAAAAATCAACTAATATATTTGAGTTTAATCACAATATTTGTTGTATTATTTGTTCTGTCTTTTCAGGTGGATTAAACTGAAATTGCAACCAACTTTAAGGCTCATTTAAAAAAATTACGATATTTGAGATAATTTCCTTTTCAAACAACGGAAAGTGAGCAGGTGTAATCTGAATAAAGGGGAAAAAGCCATTCTTGAACACTTTACTAGAGAACCAGTTCTGATTTAAGTATGACTTTTGTATGACTGATTCCTTTAGTGAGAGGTCTAAATGCTTTAATATTGAATCATTTCTGGCCTGTGAATTAATATTAGTTTTATAAATAGGGCCTTTTAATTTTGTCTGGCTTGCCATTCCAAATAAAATGGAGGGTTTTTTGTTCATATCATTTGAAAAGCAAGTCACTAGGTGTAGGACAAACCATAAGAAAATAGGTAAACTGACATAACTAAAGAGTTAATCAGGGTGATTTTTCCACAAATAGACAAGACAAATTGAAGGACTTTCTCAAGCACTTAATTATAAAATTGAGGTCCTTGAAAATTGTTGTGTAAGAGAAAAGTCCAACTAAACTGCTAAGAATTAAGCATTATGCATTGACATTTTAAATTATAACATTCTAAAATAGGTCCAAATAAAGTTGCCACTGAAAATACACAGCCTGCATCCATGGCGATTTTTACACCAGTAGATGCTCCAGACAGAAACCATAATTAAAGTTGCAAGCAGCAATGCTGGGGTAGAAGCTATGGCCTCACTGTGCGAACCATAAGGGCACATTACCCTAAGATAAGATACTTCTGTAATCAAATTGAAATAAATTCATTATGAATTCCTTATATAAACTGTAACTCAGTAAAATCTTTGAAATTCTTGCGTTTACGTTTTTGTTCAGTACAATATGACCCCACTATGGAAAGGGTAGACTCATGAACACGATGGCGTTCTCCGTTTTGCTTCTGATTTGTCTGAAGGTAACCCATACAAACAAATGGAAGTATGGGAGGTAGTTTATGACAAAATACAAATGTGTCCAAAATTTTTTTTTTTTTTTAGCATTCTTATATATCCTAGACTTCAAAACCTGATTCCTTTGATTTATATTTTGACTGTCTTTTTTTGCCAAGCATTGCATTTATCATGGATCCTGCCAAAGCAGCAGCTACACTTCCTGGGGTCCAGCAAAATTAAGGCAGTTTATACAATTTTAAAACATTACATTATCACAGATTACACAGCACACGGTGTGTCCTCAGGACCCTACTCAACCACTACAGTACTAAATCCATGTGTGTGTTGCTTCACAGTCCCCACTGTTCCATAAGGTGTTTTTTTATTTAAAAAAAAATCTAATTTCACTGCTTGCGTCATTTACTTGATGTGGAATAGAGTTCCATGTAGTCATGGCTCTATGTAGTACTGTGTGCCTCCCATAGCCTGTTCAGGACTTGGAGACTGAAGAGACCTCAGTCTCAGACCTCAGTCTGTGGGGTACGCATGGGTGTCCGTGCTGCCCTGTTCTGAGCAAATTGCAATTTTCTTAAGTCCTTTTATGTGGCACCAGACCACACGACTAAACAGTAGTCAAGGTGCAACAAAAACAGGGCCTGTAGGACCTGCCTTGTTGATAGTGTTAAGGCAGGGCATCGCTTTATTAGATAGACTTCTCCCCATCTTAGCTACTACTGCATCAATATGTTTCGACCATGACAGTTTACAATCTAGTGTTACTCCAAGCAGTTTAGTCATCTCAACTTGCTCAATTTCCACATGATTTATTAAGAGACTTGGTTAAGGTTTAGGGTTTAGAGAGTTTTGTTCCAAATACAAAGCTTTAAGTTTGAAATATTTAGGGCTAACTTATTCCTTGCAGACAGAAGTTGTTCTGAAACTAACTGCAGCTCTTTGTTGAGTGTTGCACTCATTTCCTTCGGTATAGTAGTTGACGTGTATAGTGTTAAGTCATCCGCATACATAGAAACTTTGGCTTTACTCAAAGACAGTGGCATGTCATTTGTAAAAATTGAAAAAAAGGGCCTAAACATCTACACTGGGGAATTCCTGACTTTAATTGGATTATATTTGAGAGGCTTCCATTAAAGAACACCCTCTGTGTTCTGCTAGACAAGTAACTCTTTATCCACATTATAGCAGGGGGTGTAAAGCCATAACTTATGTTTTTCAAGCAGCAGACTATGATCAATAATGTCAAAAGCTGCACTGAAGTATAACAAAACTACTCCAAAAATAATTTTATCATCAATTTCTCTCAGCCAATCAATTACATTTGTGTAAGTGCTGTGCTTGTTGAGTGTCCTTCCCTATATAAGCATGCTGCAATTCTGTTGTCAATTTGTTTACTATAAAATAGCATTGTATCTGTTCAAACCATTTTTTCCAGAAGTTTACTAAGGGTTGGTAACAGGCTGATTGGTTGGCTATCTGAGCCAGTAAAGGGGGCTTTACTATTCTTGGGTAGAGAAATGACTTTAGCTTCCCTCTAAGCCTGAGAGCACACAATCTAGTAGACTTAGATTGAAGATGTGGCAAATAGGAGTTACAATATCGTCTGCTGTTATCCTCAGTAATTTTCCATCCTGATTGTCAGACCCCGGTGGCTTGTGAATGTATGAATGTCATTCAATGAGTTTCTATGGGCTATAGTAAAGGCCAAATTATAATTTTAATATACCTAAAAATCCTAAATCAAACAGCTAAATGATCCATGGTATGACCATGTTAAAACTCTTTAGCTTAATTGATCGGCCAAGTTTTAGGTACTAGTTGTAAAAATATTTAGTTGGTAGAACTTTGGTTCATAGATGCCACATTATGCTTTGTACAGATCGGTCATTCGGTACCAGAGAAATAGCGTTGTGTTTTTCACAAAAAACGAGATGGCAGGAAATCCATTACCTTATGGGTCAGAGGCAAAAACATTTTTTTAAGGACAAAGACCACATTTCATGACTAGGTCAAATGGGTTGAGGGGCGTGACCTTTCAAAGTTTGCATGTGAAATAGATTGTTATAACGCCATCATGTGGCCTAATGGCATGGCACAAGATGGTGTGGAACTTGGCCCACCATCATGCCAGGTTTGACCCTCTTAGGCCTCATGACACGTGAATTATAATTTCACCCAAATTGCCAGAAGAAAAATTAAATAAAAAATAAATAATAATAACTGCAAGTAGCAATGCCAGGGTTCAGGATGTGGGCCCACAGTGCCACCATCAGGACAAATTTGACACATCACCTTCTGTACCCCTTATCTCACTTGCCAAATATCACAACTAAAACATCATGCAATATTCCTATTTTGGACTATTTTATGTTGACGACTTTAAACGTCTTCAACCACAACCGCTAGGCACCAAATTTGGTATATAGCTTGTATGGATGCAAATCTTCAAACGCAATATTTTCCACAACTATATGGCTGCAATAAGCCAATGAGCTTGCATGAACGGTTATGTCCAACAGCACCCCCATGCGGCAAACAACCATACTTTACAGGTTAGCTGGACACTGCCCCGAGCATGTGCTAAATTTCATCAAACAGAGCAAGAGAAACTTGTGCACGTTATAGCGCCACCGTGTGGCCTATGTGTATTGGTGTATACTGTTATTTATTTAGCTCCTTTGCACCCCAGTATCTCTACTTGCACACCCATCTTCTGCACATCTAAACTCCAGTGTGTAATTATTTCACCACACTGTCCTTTATACTGCATACCGCCCTTATCCTACCTCATTTGCACACACTGTATATAGACTTTTTTGCATGTTTGTTTATTCCATGTGTAACTCTGTCGCTTTATCTTGGCCAGGTCGCAGTTGTAATTGAGAACTTGTTCTCAACTAGCCTACTTGGTTAAATAAAGGTGAAATAAAAGTCTGCCGATAAGAATGTGGTGATTGACAGAGTCGAAAGCCTTGGCCAGGTCGATGAATACAGCTGCACAGTAATGTCTCTTATCGATGGCGGTTATGATATCGTTTAGGACCTTAAGCGGGGCTGAGGTGCACCCACGACCAGCTCGAAAACCAGATTGCATAGCAGAGAAGGTACGGTGGGATTCGAAATGGTCGGTGATCTGTTTGTAAACTGAGGCTTTCGAAGAACGTAGAAAGGCAGGGTCTGTAGCAATTTGGGTCTAGAGTGTCTCCCCCTTTGAAGAGGGGGATGACCGCAGCAGCTTTCCAATCTTTGGGGATCTCAGACCATAGGAAAGAGAGGTTGAACAGGCAGAATTTGGCAGTTAATTTTAGAAAGAGAGGGTCCAGATTTTGCAGCTCTTTCAGATCATCAGCTATCTGGATTTGGGTGAAAGAGAAATGGGGGAGTCCTGGGCCTGTTGCTGAAGGGGCGCAGGGCTGTTGACCGGGGTAGGGGTAGCCAGGTGGAAAGCATGGCCAGCCGTAGAAAAATGCTTATTGAAATTCTCAATGATCATGGATTTATCGGTGGTGACAGTGTTTCCTAGCAGTGGGCAGCTAGGAGGTGGTGCACTTATTCTCCATGGACTTTACCTTAGTGAAATTTGTTGTATTCAGCACGTGACAAACAATTTTATTTGATTTAAATTAAGATTTTACCATCTTTTATATTTGCTTATTAGAGCTGTTCTTGCCATAATATGGACTTGGTCTTTTACCAAATAGGGAAATCTTCTGTATAACACCCCTACCATGTCATAACAGATTGGCTCAAAAACATTAAAGAAATTCCACAGCTGTTAATCTAAATACATTCTAGGTGACTACCTCATGAAAATGTTTAAGAGAATGCCAAGTGTGCAAAGCTGTCAACAAGGCAAAGGGTGGCTACTTTGAAGAATTGAAAATATATTATCTTGATTTGTTTAACACTTCTTTGGTTGCTACATGATTCATGTGTTATGTAATTGTTTTGATGTCTTCACTATTATTCTACAATGTAGAAAACAGTCAAAATAAAGAAAAAAACCTTGACTGAGGAGGTGTTCAAACTTTTGACTGGTACCGTGTGTGTAATAAATAAATGAATAATACACACACCCCACCTGAGACCTGGGTTCTATCAGTTCTAGCCTAGTTAGTCAAAGCTGCCTGAAAAAAAAAGAGGGGTCACATGTTGATAAATGATTTCTTCACATTATATGCGCAGCAATGCACACGGCATTAGGCTACATGCGGTTGTTTGTTCCATAATGCAATTAGCAGGGAAACACCACTGTGAAAGGTTTCACGTGACAGATGAATATAAGCAACAACTTGCATGGGTTGCTAATATGAATAGGATTGTGCCTTTGGCTACTGGACAACAAAAGAAAGTTGATTTGAAAACCAATAGAACAGGAGAAAGACTTAATGGTATATGGAAATCTTTAAAAAATAATTGCCTAGACGTTTGGTTGGATTTTGGCTAGGCTACTTTGAAGCAAGATACTACATACGAGTCGTGTCTTAAAACATTTAGGTTTCAAACAATTAAATATATGTTAAAAATGCATACTGCCTCCAGCTCATTTAAAAGTAATGTGATGTGCTGAAGCCTGCTTAGCTGCCTAATCACTTGACTAGTGAAAGAGAAGCGCACTTCAATTGCCAGCCGAGAAAAAAAAAAAAAAAAAAAAAAAAGCTAAAATTTTTAACACTCGATTGCCTTCAGAATTGTTGCCCAATGATTGGGCTTATTAAAGCACGTTTCACTCCACCAGCAACAAACAGCAGTTTGAACTCTATCAGCAGCTCTCACGTTACATCACTGACATTTCATATCAATGAATATGCAAAAATACATTACTTCGCAATGGGATTTTTTCTTTTTTGGGGACAATAGTCAACTTGATTAATCTGCTTTACATATATTTTATCGTCCAAAAACCGGATATTACCAACTAACGGAAACCCCGGTGTGCATGTAAACGAGGGGATTTAAGTTCATAGAGGAAAAGATTAGATTGACTGGATTTAGTGTTATACTTACAGTGATGAAGCCATATCCTTTAGATCTTCCAGTCTCACTGTCCATCATGAGCTGAATACTCTCAATCTGGTGGAAAGAAATGGATAACAGATTAAAATCTGCATAGCATTCATATACTGTAGCCCTACAATCTGTATCCACTCTTTTCATAGGCTTAGGCTTTTGGTTGCATTCAAGACAAGGTTGTTTTTATTGACCTCTGTTTTTTGGCGTACGAGTGGCCTGTCATTTTGATATTAAAAAGATGCTGCTAATGTCTCCAGTCATATGAAATGACATAATGACATGAAATGGTTTTATAAAGGGCCATATTTTTTCACGCCTAGTTAAATAAAATTGAAAAAATGCATACCCTAATAAACGCTTATGCTCAGCTCTAGGCCTGCTCATCTGCTCTCTGTCAGAACTGTTATTTTTGCAAACAGTGAGTGAGTTATATTAACTTACAACAATGACTTGGCCTACTGTTAACAAATATACACACCGGTCAACCTTAAAGTATTTTTATCAGTACCACTTTAGCCCTGGACCCCATGACGGCACACATATGCGATACCCACACTGCTCAAATCATAGGAAAATGCATTTTTTTTGCCTATTGATGTCATGTTGGCCAGTAGGAATGGTCGGCTATAGACTTATGGGTCCTTGGCTGCTCTTCAGTAGCTAACTAGAAATATGTTTAAAACTTCTTTGGGATAGGGGGCAGTATTTTCACATCCGGATGAAAAGTGTGTACAAAGTAAACTACCTGCTTTTCAGGCCCAGAAGCTAAGACATGCATATTATTAGTAGATTTGGATAGAAAACACTGAAGTTTCTAAAATTGTTTGAATCACGTCTGAGTATAACAGAACTTATGTAGCAGGCAAAACCCAGAGGACTAACCATTCAGAATTATTTATTTTTGAGGTCAAGTGTAGCTTTAATTTGGTGTATGGCATGTGTGATTTCAAAGTTAAATTTTTATAGTAATTTATTTGAATTTGGCGCTCTGCATTGTCACTGGATGTTGGCCAGGTGGGACGCGACCATCCCACCTATCCCAGAGAAGTTAAATGTACAATCAGGGCTCTCCCTAGGATTTTCTGACAAGATGGTGCTGATGTAGGCCTAAGGTTAGGTTAGAGGGGAGGTCAGGAAAGGGTCCGTGAACTTTCCCCTCAGGTTTAACATTTAACTTTTCTTTTTAAACCCTTAACTGCCATTTCATGAATCCGTCTGAAATTATATCAAACGAATGAAAACAGTCGTGTTTGATCAAAAATTAAATTGAGGTAGTCTCAATGACACTTCACATTTTGTAGGTTACATTTACGGTTTATCATTCCAATTAACAGGTGTTTTTATGTGGAAAGTCAAGCAAAATTGTACATTGGCTTCTCAACTATGTTTGGGGAGAAAATACTGAATAATTCAATTACCAGATGCAATGTAGTAGTCCAGCCTCTACAGGATCGGTGTCCCCGCGGGACAGTTTAGCTAACGTGCACTAATGTGATTAGCATGAGGTTGTAAGGAACAAGAAAATATGCCAGGACATAGACATCTGATTTCAGCAGAAAGATTAACAAGAATTTTTTGCTAACTGTACTGTCCAATTTACAGTAGGCATTAGTGAAAAAATACCATGCTATTGTTTGAGTAGAGTGCACAGTTATGAACTTGAAAATGTATTAATAAACCGTTTGCTTCGAGGAGAAACACAGCTGCCACGAATGATTTATCGCATAGATATGTGAAAAACACCTTGAGGATTGATTCTAAACAACGTTTGCCATGTTTCTGTCGATATTATGGAGTTAATTTGGTAAAAAGTTCGGCGTTGTAGACTGCATTTTCAGATTTTTTTTCTTAGCCAAACGTGATGAACGGAGCGATTTCTCCTACACAAGTAATCTTTTCGGAAAAACTGAACTTTTGCTATCTAACTGAGAGTCTCCTCATTGAAAACATCCGAAGTTCTTCAAAGGTAAATGATTTTATTTGAATGCTTTTCTTGTTTTTGTGAAAATGTTGCCTGCTGAATGCTAGGCTTAATGCTATGTTAGGCTATACAGGAAGTGCTTGTGTAGCTTTGGTTGAAAAGCATATTTTGAAAATCTGAGCTGACAGTGTTGTTAACAAAAGGCTAAGCTTGTGAGTGAATATGTTTCTTTAATTTAATTTGAGATTTTCATGAATAGTTAACGTTGCGTTATGGTAATGAGCTTGAGGCTATAATTACGCTCCCGGATACGGGATTGCTCGACGCTAGAGGTTCATTCCATCCATATACACTGCTCAAAAAAATAAAGGGAACACTAAAATAACATCCTAGATCTGAATTAATGAAATATTCTTATTAAATACTTTGTTTACATAGTTGAATGTGCTGACAACAAAATCACAAAAATTATCAATGGAAATCAAATTTATCAACCCATGGAGGTCTGGATTTGGAGTCACACTCAAAATTAAAGTGGAAAACCACACTATAGGCTGATCCAACTTTGATGTAATGTCCTTAAAACAAGTCAAAATGAGGCTCAGTAGTGTGTGTGTGGCCTCCACGCGCCTGTATGACCTCCCTACAACACCTGGGAATGCTCCTGATGAGGTGGCGGATGGTCTCCTGAGGGATCTCCTCCCAGACCTGGACTAAAGCATCCGCCTACTCCTGGACAGTCTGTGGTGCAACGAGACATGATGTCGCAGATGTGCTCAATTGGATTCAGGTCTGGTGAAGGGGCGGGCCAGTCCATAGCATCAATGCCTTCCTCTTGCAGGAACTGCTGACACACTCCAGCCACATGAGGTCTAGCATGGTCTTGCATTAGGAGGAACCCAGGGCCAACCGCACCAGCATATGGTCTAACAAGGGGTCTGAGGATCTCATCTCGGTACCTAATGGCAGTCAGGCTACCTCTGGCGAGCACATGGAGGGCTGTGCGGCCCCCCAAAGAAATGCCACCCAACACCATGACTGACCCACCGCCAAACCGGTCATGCTGGAGGATGTTGCAGGCAGCAGAACGTTCTCCACGGCGTCTCCAGACTCTGTCACATGTGCTCAGTGTGAACCTGCTTCATCTGTGAAGAGCACAGGGCGCCAGTGGGGAATTTGCCAATCTTGGTGTTCTCTGGCAAATGCCAAACGTCCTGCACGGTGTTGGGCTGTAAAAGCACAACCCCCACCTGTGGACGTCGGGCCCTCAGAGTGTTTCTGACCATTTGAGCAGACATGCACATTTGTGGCCTGCTGGAGGTCATTTTGCAGGGCTCTGGCAGTGCTCCTCCTTGCACAAAGGCGGAGGTAGCGGTCCTGCTGCTGGGTTGTTGCCATCCTACGGCCTCCTCCACGTCTCCTGATGTACTGGCCTGTCTCCTGGTAGCGCCTCCATGCTCTGGACACTACGCTGACACAGACACAGCAAACTTTCTTGCCACAGCTCGCATTGATATACCATCCTGGATGAGCTGCACTACCTGAGCCACTTGTGTGGGTTGTGGACTCCGTCTCATGCTACCACTGGAGTGAAAGCACCGCCAGCATTCAAAAGTGACCAAAACATCAGCCAGGAAGCATAGGAGCTGAGAAGTGGTCTGTGGTCCCCACCTGCAGAACCACTCCTTTATTGGGTGTCTTGCTAATTGCCTATAATTTCCACCTGTTGTCTATTCCATTTGCACAACAGCATGTGAAATTTATTGTCAATCAGTGTTGCTTCCTAAGTGGACAGTTATTTCACAGAAGTGTGATTGACTTGGAGTTACATTGTGTTGTTTAAGTGTTCCCTTTATTTTTTTGAGCAGTGTATATCGAAAATGCCCATTTATAAAGCGCGTTTGATCCATAAAAAAACAGCTTAGAAACGCAACGTCACTACAAGATATTTCAAAAGTTGCCTAATAAACTTTGCCAAAATATTCCAAACTACTTTTGTAATACAACGTTAGGTATTTTTAAACGTTAATAATGGATCAAATTGTAGACAGGGCAATCTGTATTCAATTCATGAACGAAAAGAAAAAGCTCTGCTCTTCACGTCTTGTGCAACTCACAAAAGTGTCCCCTGTTCCGAGTTGGCCTACTTCCCGATAAGAAAGGAATAAGCTCAAGCATATTCCAAACACTGGCGATATCGTGTGGAAGCGGCAGGAACTGAAAGTAGGTTCCTATTAAATTTCCAATGGCAAAGACAATATAGGGAAGAGATGGGGAAAAAAAGAAAAAAAAATCTGAACAGTTAGTCTTCGGGGTTTTGCCTGCTTACATAAGTTGTGTTATACTCACAGACATGATTCAAACAGTTTTAGAAACGTGAGTGTTTTCTATCCAAATATATTAATAATATGCATATCTTATATTCTTGGCATGAGTAGCAGGAAGTTGAAATTGGGCACGCTATTTATCCAAAAGTGAACATTCTGCCCCCTAGCTTTAAGAGGTTTTAAATTACCGTAGGCTATTTGGAATCCATGGATGGAAACAGATGTGGCCGCGGGAGCTGTTCCGCTAATAGCGTCCTTCAAAGTTATTTTAGGCCTACTAATCTTTGTCTGTTAACGAATCAGTTCTTTATCTCTCCTCTTGATTTAGCTGTATGTCAACAGTAGGCTTCAAATTATATGATAATAGTCAGAACACCAGTGACAACAAAACATGAATGGTAGCCTAGTAATCAGACCCAGACCCGATTATTAGGTCAGGGGTGGCTCTCTGAAACAAGCTCATATAGTCTTAGTTCAGTTTCATATTCCAAATTGTAAGTAACAACCTCAATACAGCACATTTCCTTGCTCTTCAATGCGCTTGCACCTACTACCGGTGGCAATCAAAGCATGTGCGGGCAAGAAAGTGTTCTCGCTTAGTTGACTAAACGCTGTCGCTAACTACCTTGTCCGTAACGACGCCTTAGTAGCTAAGGCGCTAACTACAAAAGTGGTTGTGTGCTTGACTAACACTTAAACAGTTTGTTCTACATTTTTCGTCACAGTGTTATCAACGGACAAAGTGGAGAGCTGCCATCCAAGCTTGAGCGAGGAAAGTAATACTATGACTACAGTTCGACGCAGAGCGCTACTGATTGGCTCAGCACCATCTTCAGACGGTTGAGTCAAAAACCACAATGTGCCAACTAAAAGCCCATTTGTGCGTATTTTAGGGTCTTTTTTTATATCAGCGTGCCTTGACCTGAAACTGCATGCATGGTACGCAAAATGCATGCAGGTTGGCATGTTTGAATCTACTCATTAAACTATGATTTTAACCTTATGTTAGTCTGCAAATGTGATAGACGCATTGGAATGATTTATTATAAAAGGTGATTTATTAGTGTGTGGAGAACCAGCTTCCCCAAACTTGAAACAAATGTGCCACCTATGGGTACATTGTACAACAGCTCTCACCCTTCCAAAAGGCTCAAAAATTCCTCTCAGCATCTCCTCTGTGATGTTAAAGTGTAAGGATCCGACGTAGAGCCTCATCGGGCCAGCGTTGCCCTTCTGCAGGTTGTTGGCCATGGCAGCAGCCCTGTTTTTTTCAGCCTAGAAAGAACACACACAAAGTGACCGTAGGGAAATGGTGCAAATCGCCTTAGGCTGTTAAAATAAAGGCTGTCGAATGTTTTAAATAATTAGGTAAAGTTAAGCACATGGATTTCTATAGTTAACTATGGATAATTTACATTTTTCCAATTTGACCCTAATCAAAAATGTTGCAATTTAAAACATTCCATTGGGTTGTATAACCTATTCTAAGACATCTAAGCCAGGTCTGATATAAAAGTAAAATATCAGTTAGATCTAGCCTAGGCTACTTCGTATCCATGTTCAAGATAAACTAACCACAAGCTGCTAATGCATTAGAATTGGGATCATTTCAAAATATTTTGACCTGAGAACTACAACAAAAACTAACTAAATGGAATAGAATTAGATTCTGTTTTGATTAAAATCATTGTCGGAAATTAGTGTTGAATCTAGAGGCATTCAGCCAAGGCATTCTAAACATTCTCATTTGGATCGCTAGCGAATGTTAGCTACTTCGGTGCAAATCAAGTTTCTGCTGTTATCTAAAGAAATGCCAGGGAAAGTGTTTATGGTTGAACTTTCTGTACGTTTTCCTTCAAATTTGTGGCTGAGGTGCACGCATAGTGGATGGTTTTAGCACCACAAGTAGGGTGTCCACCCACTCTGCCCAGAGTTGGTGAAAACTCACTTTAGTTATGAAATTTCACTTATGTTAGAAAATACATTTTACCGAGACAAATATGATTATTCATGTTCTGAAACATTCGAGGGGCCTTTCTCAAACATTAACATTATATCCAAAAAGTCATTTAGCATAACACGAGCTAAATTAAATGTAGAAGGCGGTGAAAATAAAAGGCTTGTGTCCATTGACATTTCAGAGGTACGCTTGTTATTGTGAGAAATCTTCGAGGAATAACCAGCATTTCTAATTAGTATCTAAGTGTATACTAAAATATGAAAACACTACATCATGTCTCAAAATTGATATCACCTCTATATTATGGATGTGAGCACTTAAACAAAATTGGGATCCTGACGATAAGAAAAATCCCGAAAGGAAAAATTATATTTGGTGGGTTTTCCCCCACAAAATTAAAATCAGTGCAGCTGGTTTGTCTGCTCTTTCTCATCGCTAATGTGTTCAGTCGGTTGCGTGTAGAATATCCTAGCCTATTCATTAACGAAGGGCCTGCTTTGCTGAAGTTGCAAGACAAGAAATGGCTAAATACAGCATTCCATTGCAAGATAGAGCTTTTGATTTCTAATAGGATGAGTGAAGTGTTCTCACTCCGGCAGTCTGGTGGCCGACCTGCCTATACTGTGCCCCTCTCTCCGTCCCTCGCTAGCTCGCTATGAAAGATGCAAGTGTTTGTTCTCGTAAGTATGGCAACTAAATCAGTCTCCTTCGTTCCAAAAATACGGAATCTTAGGAGTCGATTCAGGGTCAGACCCCCAATTGGGCAGGGGTGGCATTTTTAGCTAAAATGACTGACCAACACCACATAAAAACCTAAATTCTGCCCCAAAATAATGATAATTTATCTCACCCAGTGGCATATGTGCCTGTGGAAATCAGCACTCTCACAAGATTACAAGAAGAAATCTAGGGCCTCCCGAGAGGCACTGTGGTCTAAGACACTGCTGCGAAGTGCTAGTGATGCCACTAGAGATCCTGGTTCGAGTACAGGCTCTGTCGCAGCCTGGGGAGACCCATGGGGCGGCGCACAATTGACCCAGTGTCGACTGGGTTAGGGGAGGGTTTACCCGGCAGGGATGTCCTGTGCCGGGCCGGGCGCAATGCACGCTGACAGTCGCCAGATGTAGTGTTTCCTCCGACACATTGGTGCGGCTGGCTTCCGGGTTAAGCGGGCATTGTGTCAAGTCAGGCTTGGCTGGGTTGTTTCTCGGAGGACGCACAGATCTTGACCTTTGCCTTGTGGATACCACGAAATTGGGAGATGGGGGTACATTTTTTTTATGAAAATTATTTTTTCATTTTTATAAATGACATACTGCAATTCACATAGTTGCAAACGCTTACTTCTTTCAAATTTACCTGATGTTGTTCCATTTCTTCTCTTAACATGTATGGACCCAGAACTTAATTGACCACCTGTTCTGTTTATTTTTAGAGACATTTTTCAATGTGAAAAAAAAGTGCTCAATCACAAAATGTGTTTGATTTTATATTTAACCATCCATTTTGAGATATTTGGGCTTTCTTTAAACTTAATTTCTGTTGTAATAAAATACATAATTTGAAGAACAAACTAACAATTCATATCTGGCAGTAAAATGCTTTAAGAGACAAGTTTAAGGTTAAAAAAAGGTAATGTTCTTAATTAAATTGTCCTGATCATATATATAGGCAATATCCACCCAAAGTAGAATGTATGAATTCAGTGTTCTATCATTTAAATTGTAAACAGCACAACAATCTCTCAATCTGGAAGGTAAACTCAAAGTATTCAATTTCACAGTGTATTCCGGATGGAATCACCCATAGAACGCTGGCTGGCTACTCCACGTGCTTGTGGAAAACACTGCAAACTTCATTCTTGCACAGAATCCAGCCTTGAAGACGCGATTATTAAAAAAAAAATTTAATCAGATTTTTACCACATTTCGTCTCTGGCCTCCATTAACATGTTACTCCTACCCCCTACTTTTTCGAACATTCTGTTAAAAATCGCGCAACATTTCAGCGCCCTGCTACTCATGCCAGGAATATAGTATATGCATATGATTAGTATGTGTGGATAGAAAACACTCAGACGTTTATAAAACTGGTTAAATCATGGCTGTGACTATAACAGAACGTGCGTTTCATCGAAAAGCGCAGGAAAATCTGATCACTGAAAATGCGAAAATATATCCATGCGCCACTAGAACCCATTGTTGAATGTGAACCACATTAAATGGGGCCGAGGTTGCAATACCTACAGCTTCCACACGATGTCAACAGTCTTGTCATTTGCCTACGATTTGTTTCTTGGTCAAACGGACACGAGGCAGCGCATTTCTTCCGGTCTCCGACCGGATATTTTGGTTGAGATTTACCCGGACATTATTTCCAGACGTACAGCTATAGAATATACATCGCCTCGTGATCAATTTGATCGATTATTAACGTTTACTAATACCTAAAGTTGCATTACAAAAGTATTTAGAAGTGTTTTGTGAAAGTTTATCGTCAACTTTTTTTATTTAAAAAAATGACGTTATGTTTTTATAAAACGCTAATTATTTCCTTGATCACACAGTCTTCATAGATCGATATCTAGGCTATATATGGACCGATTTAATCGAAAAAAATACCCAATAGTGATGTTTATGGGACATCTAGGAGTGCCAACAAAGATGGTCAAAGGTAATGAATGTTTTATATTTTATTTGTGCGTTGTGTAGCGCCGACTATGCTAATTATTTTGTTTACGTCCCCTGCGGGTCTTTTGGGGTGTTACATGCTATCAGATAATAGCTTCTCATGCTTTCGCCGAAAAGCATTTTAAAAATCTGACTTGTTGCCTGGATTCACAACGAGTGTAGCTTTAATTCAGTACCCTGCATGTGTATTTTAATGAACGTTTGAGTTTTAACGAGTGCTATTAGCATTTAGAGTAGTGCATTTGCATTTCCAGATGTCTAGATGGGACGCCTGCGTGTCGGGTAGGAGTAAGAGGTTAATTCAGTAACCCTAATTCTGACCATCCTACCTACAAGGGTAAGAACTCCAATAACTTTTGAACGGATTATGATAGAGACATACTGTTGGGACCATTGGTTTTCTTAAAGGAGTATCTACACAATTAACATTATTTTACCCATTGGTCAAAAGATGCGTTTTTGAATGGACACCCTACCACAAGAAAGACTGACAGCTCTACTGCAGCTGCCGAGAGCATGTTGCTCTCAAAAGGGGGTGATCGGGAAAAAAAAACAATGAAAAAAATTGGCGCAATTAAATAAACATTTTAAGGCAAGAACTTCAAAAGTTAACTACATTTCATGAATTCAGTTTGACAGCTCTAGTTAAAATAAATAGAAAATGTAAAATGCATGTGAGATGATTACTGACCATTACCTGCGAGGCCTGAACAATGATTGGCACCCCCAGAAGTCGCTGACCAGACAATCCTATAGCAAGCGGCACAGAGTTGGCCTCCACAAACTCAATGTAAGCTATTCCCTTCGACCTCCTCGAATTTCTGTCAGAGATCATGCGCACATCTCTCACCTTGAAAATGAACAAAAATAATCGGTTTTCAAATGGATGGTTTAGGCATAAGAGGAAAAGACATTGCTAAATCCCATCGGTCTTGGTGGCTGTGATAAGTCAAAAATAAGAATTTGCAACAGGTGCAGCACCCATCTTCTCAAAATAAAATGAAATATTGCACGCGCCACACCTGGCGCACGCACCAAACTTTTTTCAGCAGGAATGACAATGAGATAAGCAGAGATACTCACTTTTCCCACTGCAGAGAAGAACTCTTCCAGGTCTCGTGGACGGATTCTGGCTGCCAGCTGCATGCAAAACACAGTGCGAGCATCCCTTTCCTCTGGAGTCAGGTTGTCAATTGGCTGCCTGTAGAAACAAAGCATTGAATTACTCTTATGAGGTAAACCCTTTTTTAGTCTTTCACAGTGGCCTCAATCTTTGAGAAAAACACTTGTATTTTACTATATTTTGCCATCAAAATGGTAATCTCGGCAATCCAGAACAAAAATCATGTGCCAGCTACTCTGCAAGTTTCCGGCAAGTCCACTATGGGTCAAATGTCCCCTCCCCTTTTGAATCGCAGTCTGGCGACATGTGTTAAGATACCATATGTTACATAACGCTGTCTGCAAAGTATATTCAAAATGGTAAGCCTACTTTGTCGAGCAAGGGTACACAAGCTTTAAAACTGGAATGTCAACCTGATTGAGCGATGCGTCTTCTCTAAAGTAGGTAGGTAAGAGTGGTAAGGGCCACAGATCACACACTAGCATGATACACATCCTACACCTAGGGGGAAATGGCTGCCGAGGACAGGAAAAGAAGCTCTGTGGGATGCACAGGCAAGGGAGATTAACAAGCTAATCAGCTGAACAAGTGATCTCCCGACCCACGGGGCTTTTGATATTGTGTCTTTTGTTTGACACCCTTTTGGAGTTTGATTGTTATTCGTTTGTTACCAACTGAACATAAATGACGCGATTGGGCTGGCTGACCACAGAGTCACATCAGAGCTGTCCCCCTGGAATGCAAACCTGCTGTCCGCAGGCACACACCCCCAACACTGTCCACACAATCATACTTTCATGTTAATGCACACTGTCACGTTACAGAGGAAATAGGCAAGAGTAAGTCCCATAGACAAAGCGAGTATAGTGCAACAGTAAGGTTGTTTAAACACTTACCTCACAGGACTCTTCTCTTTCTTGAAAGGGCTTCGGCTTCTGGAACGCCTTCGGCTGAAAGAAAGGGCTCCATTAGAATCTATATGAGTTGATTCATTGCAGGGTCACACAGCACAAAACTACCCACACAAACAGCAGAAAATAGTGTAATAGAAACCTTAGCTTGATGACAGGTGGAGGGCCAATCTTCCCTCTGGAACCACCGTTAAATTTCGGCCCAGAGCTGCGATTGAAAACAAGGTTTATCTCAGTACCTAAGGCCACTACTACTGATCTCATAAGGGGGATAAGGCACTCCAGGAATTAAATTGTGCCAGTCAAGACACTGCAGGCAGGAGTGGGAGGGTTGTTATTTGTTTATTTGGATTCCCATTAGCTTTTGCAGAAACTACTCTTCCCGGGGTCCAAAATAAACAGTGGTTTTGGGGTCCATGTGATGGCACTTGACTTTCTAAACACTTAGCCTAATCAATCTCTTCACTTGAACAAAACCCTTTAACCTGAAAGCCTAAACGTTCCTCATCTTTTCTCAACTACTGATAAAAAGCAATGCCTTAATTGTCCATTTGAACTGGAGTTGAATGCGAAAGAGACGCTCACATTTTCCTATACAGACTGGAGTGATGCAGACTCAAGGGAGATGCTGACACCAGATGAGGCATACATACAAGGTAGTCTTGTGGTCCCTGTAGCGGCCGCTGCGCTCCCTGCTCCGAGTGCGGCTCCGGCGCCTCTCCTTGCTGCGGCTCCGCTTTCGCTCGCGGCTGCGGCTCCTCTTGTGGTCATGGCTCTTCTTGCGATCACGGCTCTTGCTTCTCTTCCGGTCTTTGCTTCGGCTCCTGCTCTTCTTTTTCCTGCAGAAAGAGAATTACTCAACGTAAGGCAGTTAAGGAGACCAATAAACAATAATAAATACAGAATAAATACATTTGGGTGAGTTTGCATGCATGTTTCACTTACTTCTTGCTGCGCTCCTCATGGCCATTGGGACTACTAGACTTGATCTCATCCTAAGCAGGACCAACAGAAGAACAGCATAAGGACGAAGAGGCAACATTTCAAGTTGTCAGGATCAAGATGTGTGGGAACAAGAGAAAATATAGTTTAAAAATAGTATTCATACAAAAGTTAACATAGGGACAAATCTACAGTTAAGTTATTTTAGTGAGTGTCTACCAGCCCCCAATCATAAATGTTGATTACTCATTTAGCATAAAAATCTATGAGTACTATGAGTACTAATACATAACCTACATCTCAGGTGCATTTGTCTTCAGCAGCCCCATCAGGATCATTACCAAGGCTATTCTTTCCCTAACATGCTGACCACACCGCTCAGGTTGCGTGCACGAGCATGGCAAAATAAATGTACACATACATGTTATTCAATCATTGTGGCCAGGTGCTAAAATAGAAACATGTTCTATTTGTGATGCTCAACACGCTGCAAGTCCAGCTTCTCCCATCTCCTCATTGGTTTTTAAGAGCATATACCCACGTCCTCATTGGTGTTTAGGAGCATATACCCACATGGGTGATTGAAAGATGAACTAACGTCCACACGCCAGCCGGTTGTAATAATGCACCGTAAAGCTGGTTGCAAACACCATATTAAGCCGAAAGATAAAATAAAAAGCCAGAGGAAGGAGAGATTACGAGAAAGGAATTTGGTTTACCATTTTATCTGTGGATTAATTGTCTGCGTAGAGGACCTTGTGCATTTCAGGTAAAACAACCCAATGTTTATATCCCAGGACAAATTAGCTAGCAACAGCAAGCTAGCTAAATTGCCATAGATGTTCAATGCTTTTTGACTTGTTCCCAAATGAATTATAATTGGTTCAGTTTGTTTTGATATTTCAACCTGCGTGTCCTGATCGTGTCTGCTGTGGAGGTACAAAATCACATGCGTGTGTCCGGGTTAGTCAGCATGTAAGACCAATGTGCCCATGCTAGCAGCGAGACAGATCGATTTCCAGTGGGGGGGATGCCATTCTAGTGATCTCCACCCAGTTTAATTTCGTGGACTGTAAGAGCTCGCCCTGAAGCAAACAGGGATTCACACTGCTTAGCAATATTGACTACCAAGGAAAGTCATGATTAAATTATAAGATGAGGTACACAAAATTCCTTAGTTGGTGCTGTAGCCAGCAGCATAGAAGAGTTCCATGTTTCCTACAGTTTGTACTTAGTTCTATCAAATTTAGCCTTTACATAAAACAGTGACAAATATAATGGACTTATGGGGAAATAAACATTTGTGAATGAGCATGCAAAAATAATTACATTCTGGTCAACCATGGAGAAAACCTGTTTAACACAAAATAGCGTTATGTAAAATAACTTGGTGAAAGCAGCATAATAACAAAATCCACACATTCTCTCTCACTAGAATGAAAGAGTGAACAGACCTGCTTCCTCTACTTAACCACACACCTCATTTACTGAAGGTAAAGGACATACAATCATGTATTTCAATAATGTGTCAGCTTACCAAACCTTCATCATTACAGAGGCAGACAAAGTCAACCATGTGGAACAACCACAACATGCATACAAATAATTGAATACCGTCTCCCATGGTATGTCTTTTAAATTAAAGGAACTGTCTTCTCAACCAGGCCCCGTCAGCATTTGTGTTTTTCCTAATCAACCGGACTAACGTTCTGCAATCTGTCACAAAGCAGCGTAATGGCCATATGTGAGGTGAAACAGTCAGAAGAGTTGAAGTAATATTACAATTGTCTGTAATTTAGGCTAAAATAGGGAATCTATTCTGAACACCTCACATACCGCCCTGGATTCTACTTTGTGACAAACTCCTCAGACATGTGACAAGAATGGTTTGACAGTTGTCAAATTCTTGGGTTACCACCCACATGAGCATAAGATTCACCCAACTGAAAGGCATAGCAATGAGTTTCGCATAGCCCATGCACAAAGTGTTAGCCCAGTTGATAAAATATAGGAGAATGCCAATTGGGCCTGATCAAGAACCCAGTTCCTAAATTAAATGTTATTTTCCATCCACTGCATTCGCCTTGTAGACTGGCCATTCGATGACCACAATTATGTTACCAAGGGGACCACAGTACAGCAATACATTGGGCAATTACTACCTTCATTTTTTGACAGATCACACTGGAATTCATGGAAGTAGAGGTGAGATATCGTTAGGCAAGTCTACAAAAAGAGATAGATGGGCGTTTATTCATAGTCTCAAAAGGAACTGCAGCATCACATCAGAAACACAGAATAAGCTACTAGAAATATAGGGTCTGGGGCAAAGTGGTGACATAGGCCACCACAGTACTTACAATAAGGTGCATTAAAATCACAAACGTATTGCCTGGGCCTGTCTGACATTTGACACTGACAAAAATATTTTTTGAAATAGCAAAATACTAAAATATTTTATTCCAGCGTTCATCGTGGGGTATTTGGAAAACGCCCCTGGAGTTAAAAGGAATGGTTTTGTTGCGATATGGACACAGTATTTACAATACAGTGCATTACAAACCACAAACAATACCTTAGGCCAAAACCCACCTTTCTATACGGAGCCTCAAGCATTGCTTCTATATCAAAGTCATCAGCCATGATGATGGCGCACTAAAGGGGAAGATAAGACACAATGTGAACACATCATTAACGTTAGCTACAACACGTCATACGAGAACCGTGTATATCCACCCCGTTGATGCAAGAGTTTTTTTGAATTAATTGTACCACAACCTGCTAACTAGCCAACACATGCTTGTTAACGGAATGTTAGCTAGTTAACAGGTAAGTTTCAGTTCCCCCCGCTAAATATGAGCGGTCTGTGTGTCTACCGTACCGGCTTGTCCATATGAGATGATTGGTTAGGTAACATGTTCACTTGACCACGTTAGTTAGCACATAGATGAACTCCGGAGGTAGCGAGCCACAACTAACGCTAGCTATCGAACGTTACCTAGCTAGCTATGGCCACACACGCAGTAGCAAGCTAGCTAAGCAACTATAATGTTATGCAAGAAAACTAGCTGGCTAGCAATTACTATACAACGCATTAAGAAAGACAATGTTCAGGTATTAAATGTACCTGAAAAATGTGTTGTTTCTTCTCAAACAAGACGGACTCCCGAGGGTGTCTTGTTGCCACAAACTAGCTAACAGGATAGCTAACGTTAGCTAGTAGGCCTCTAGTTGTTTTCCTTCCGCGTTGCTAATAGCAAACAAACAATAGCTACATGTAACTTCAAATGTGGGTTTTGATACCCCAAAAGCAGTAGAAACTGTGTAAACAGATAATTTAAATAACCTTGATGTGCTGAGAAAAATGTACCCGAGTACGAAAATACTGTTGCTGCGTCTTGTTCCCCGCTCTCATCTAATGGCGCATGCTGTAAAGAATCCGTGGTCGCGTTCCAGGCTCACTATATTCAAAGATTGTCTATTCTAATGAAAAGATATTCGAGTGACCACTTTAACAATGGAAATACATGTCCTCATAGATGGAAGGCAGGCGGGAGGAGGCGAGGTCAGGTGGCACCATTCTAGCCAATGAGAGGGCAGATACGTGTGTGAACAATAGGCCATACACAAGCAGTGTTACACGTAGGTTTACCTGGCGGGACGTTTTGATAAACGTGTAAATCTCTCTAGGTAGGACAAGGTGACTTTTATCAACATATTCGCCTGTATTTACTCCCGAAAAATGAAACGCTAGTTAGCTGCTAATGTGGCTATCATAAAGAGTTACAAATGCTATGATCTGGACGAGACTGCCGAACCGAGGCAAAGGTAAGATTTTTTATTTTTTTAAATTTTATTTCACCAGGTAGGCTAGTTGAGAACAAGTTCTCATTTGCAACTGCGACCTGGCCAAGATAAAGCATAGCAGTGTGAACAGACAACAACACAGAGTTACACATGGAGTAAACAATTAACAAGTCAATAACACAGTAGAAAAAAAAGAGAGTCTATATACATTGTGTGCAAAAGGCATGAGCAGGTAGGCGAATAATCACAATTTTGCAGATTAACACTGGGGTGATAAATGATCAGATGGTCATGTACAGGTAGAGATATTGGTGTGCAAAAGAGCAGAAAAGTAAATAAATATAAACAGTATGGGGAAGAGGTAGGTAAAATTGGGTGGGCTATTTACCGATAGACTATGTACAGCTGCAGGGATCGGTTAGCTGCTCAGATAGCAGATGTTTGAAGTTGGTGAGGGAGATAAAAGTCTTCAACTTCAGCGATTTTTGCAATTCGTTCCAGTCACAGGCAGCAGAGAACTGGAACGAAAGGCGGCCAAATGAGGTGTTGACTTTACATTTACATTTTACATTTAAGTCATTTAGCAGACGCTCTTATCCAGAGCGACTTACAAATTGGTGCGTTCACCTTAAGACATCCAGTGGAACAGCCACTTTACAATAGTGCATCTAAATCTTTTAAGGGGGTGAGAAGGATTACTTTATCCTATCCTAGGTATTCCTGAAAGAGGTGGGGTTTCAGGTGTCTCCGGAAGGTGGTGATTGACTCCGCTGTCCTGGCGTCGTGAGGGAGTTTGTTCCACCATTGGGGGGCCAGAGCAGCGAACAGTTTTGACTGGGCTGCGCGGGAACTGTACTTCCTCAGTGGTAGGGAGGCGAGCAGGCCAGAGGTGGATGAACGCAGTGCCCTTGTTTGGGTGTAGGGCCTGATCAGAGCCTGGAGGTACTGAGGTGCCGTTCCCCTCACAGCTCCGTAGGCAAGCACCATGGTCTTGTAGCGGATGCGAGCTTCAACTGGAAGCCAGTGGAGAGAGCGGAGGAGCGGGGTGACGTGAGAGAACTTGGGAAGGTTGAACACCAGACGGGCTGCGGCGTTCTGGATGAGTTGTAGGGGTTTAATGGCACAGGCAGGGAGCCCAGCCAACAGCGAGTTGCAGTAATCCAGACGGGAGATGACAAGTGCCTGGATTAGGACCTGCGCCGCTTCCTGTGTGAGGCAGGGTCGTACTCTGCGGATGTTGTAGAGCATGAACCTACAAGAACGGGCCACCGCCTTGATGTTAGTTGAGAACGACAGGGTGTTGTCCAGGATCACGCCAAGGTTCTTAGCGCTCTGGGAGGAGGACACAATGGAGTTGTCAACCGTGATGGCGAGATCATGGAACGGGCAGTCCTTCCCCGGGAGGAAGAGCAGCTCCGTCTTGCCGAGGTTCAGCTTGAGGTGGTGATCCGTCATCCACACTGATATGTCTGCCAGACATGCAGAGATGCGATTCGCCACCTGGTCATCAGAAGGGGGAAAGGAGAAGATTAATTGTGTGTCGTCTGCATAGCAATGATAGGAGAGACCATGTGAGGTTATGACAGAGCCAAGTGACTTGGTGTATAGCGAGAATAGGAGAGGGCCTAGAACAGAGCCCTGGGGACGCCAGTGGTGAGAGCGCGTGGTGAGGAGACAGATTCTCGCCACGCCACCTGGTAGGAGCGACCTGTCAGGTAGGACGCAATCCAAGCGTGGGCCGCGCCGGAGATGCCCAACTCGGAGAGGGTGGAGAGGAGGATCTGATGGTTCACAGTATCGAAGGCAGCCGATAGGTCTAGAAGGATGAGAGCAGAGGAGAGAGAGTTAGCTTTAGCAGTGCGGAGGGCCTCCGTGATACAGAGAAGAGCAGTCTCAGTTGAATGACTAGTCTTGAAACCTGACTGATTTGGATCAAGAAGGTCATTCTGAGAGAGATAGCGGGAGAGCTGGCCAAGGACGGCACGTTCAAGAGTTTTGGAGAGAAAAGAAAGAAGGGATACTGGTCTGTAGTTGTTGACATCGGAGGGATCGAGTGTAGGTTTTTCAGAAGGGGTGCAACTCTCGCTCTCTTGAAGACAGAAGGGACGTAGCCAGCGGTCAGGGATGAGTTGATGAGCGAGGTGAGGTAAGGGAGAAGGTCTCCGGAAATGGTCTGGAGAAGAGAGGAGGGAATAGGGTCAAGCGGGCAGGTTGTTGGGCGGCCGGCCGTCACAAGACGCGAGATTTCATCTGGAGATAGAGGGGAGAAAGAGGTCAGAGCACAGGGTAGGGCAGTGTGAGCAGAACCAGCGGTGTCGTTTGACTTATCAAACGAGGATCGGATGTCGTCGACCTTCTTTTCAAAATGGTTGACGAAGTCATCTGCAGAGAGGGGGGAGGGGGAGGAGGATTCAGGAGGGAGGAGAAGGTGGCAAAGAGCTTCCTAGGGTTAGAGGCAGATGCTTGGACTTTAGAGTGGTAGAAAGTGGCTTTAGCAGCAGAGACAGAAGAGGAAAATGTAGAGAGGAGGGAGTGAAAGGATGCCAAGTCCGCAGGGAGGCGAGTTTTCCTCCATTTCCGCTCGGCTGCCCGGAGCCCTGTTCTGTGAGCTCGCAATGAGTCGTCGAGCCACGGAGCAGGAGGGGAGGACCGAGCCGGCCTGGAGGATAGGGGACATAGAGAATCAAGGGATGCAGAAAGGGAGGAGAGGAGGGTTGAGGAGGCAGAATCAGGAGATAGGTTGGAGAAGGTTTGAGCAGAGGGAAGAGATGATAGGATGGAAGAGGAGAGAGTAGCGGGGAGAGAGAGCGAAGATTGGGACGGCGCGATACCATCCGAGTAGGGGCAGTGTGGGAAGTGTTGGATGAGAGCAAGAGGGAAAAGGATACAAGGTAGTGGTCGGAGACTTGGAGGGGAGTTGCAGTGAGGTTAGTGGAAGAACAGCATCTAGTAAAGATGAGGTCGAGCGTATTGCCTGCCTTGTGAGTAGAGGGGGAAGGTGAGAGGGTGAGGTCAAAAGAGGAGAGGAGTGGAAAGAAGGAGGCAGAGAGGAATGAGTCAAAGGTAGACGTGGGGAGGTTAAAGTCGCCCAGAACTGTGAGAGGTGAGCCGTCCTCAGGAAAGGAGCTTATCAAGGCATCAAGCTCATTGATGAACTCTCCGAGGGAACCTGGAGGGCGATAAATGATAAGGATGTTAAGCTTGAAAGGGCTGGTAACTGTGACAGCATGGAATTCAACTTTAGGGATGATCAGTGAGATACACCTGCTGGAGCGCATGCTACGGGTGGGTGTTGCCATCGTGACCAGTGAACTGAGATAAGGCGGAGCTTTACCTAGCATGGACTTGTAGATGACCTGGAGCCAGTGGGTCTGGCGACGAATATGTGGCGAGGGCCAGCCGACTAGAGCATACAGGTCGCAGTGGTGGGTGGTATAAGGTGCTTTAGTAACAAAACGGATGGCACTGTGATAAACTGCATCCAGTTTGCTGAGTAGAGTATTGGAAGCCATTTTGTAGATGACATCGCCGAAGTCGAGGATCGGTAGGATAGTCAGTTTTACTAGGGTAAGTTTGGCGGCATGAGTGAAGGAGGCTTTGTTGCGGAATAGAAAGCTGACTCTAGATTTGATTTTAGATTGGAGATGTTTGATATGAGTCTGGAAGGAGAGTTTACAGTCTAGCCAGACACCTAGGTACTTATAGATGTCCACATATTCTAGGTCGGAACCATCCAGGGTGGTGATGCTAGTCGGGCGTGCGGGTGCAGGCAGCGAACGGTTGAAAAGCATGCATTTGGTTTTACTAGCGTTTAAGAGCAGTTGGAGGCCACGGAAGGAGTGCTGTATGGCATTGAAGCTCGTTTGGAGGTTAGATAGCACAGTGTCCAAGGACGGGCCGGAAGTATACAGAATGGTGTCGCCTGCGTAGAGGTGGATCAGGGATTCGCCCGCAGCAAGAGCAACATCATTGATATATACAGAGAAAAGAGTCGGCCCGAGAATTGAACCCTGTGGCACCCCCATAGAGACTGCCAGAGGACCGGACAGCATGCCCTCCGATTTGACACACTGAAGTCTGTCTGCAAAGTAGTTGGTGAACCAGGCAAGGCAGTCATCAGAAAAACCGAGGCTACTGAGTCTGCCGATAAGAATATGGTGATTGACAGAGTCGAAAGCCTTGGCAAGGTCGATGAAGACGGCTGCACAGTACTGTCTTTTATCGATGGCGGTTATGATATCGTTTAGTACCTTGAGCGTGGCTGAGGTGCACCCGTGACCGGCTCGGAAACCAGATTGCACAGCGGAGAAGGTACGGTGGGATTCGAGATGGTCAGTGACCTGTTTGTTGACTTGGCTTTCGAAGACCTTAGATAGGCAGGGCAGGATGGATATAGGTCTGTAACAGTTTGGGTCCAGGGTGTCTCTCCCTTTGAATAGGGGGATGACTGCAGCAGCTTTCCAATCACTGGATATATTATCTAATATTTGCTAAATATAGTCATCAATAAATTGGCGTAAATATGTATTTAAATGGACAATTATGTACACTGGTGCAAGTTTTAAATTGACACAATGCCTGTTCGTAAAGGACGTGCAGGAGCTTGCAAGGATTTGTAGTTTTGCATAATGTCGACGTTGATGCTATGGGTATTATGACACCTCCAATGTGGAGCGCTATATGGGAGACTCCTGGGAATAACAGCTGCTGTAAACTTTCTGCCCAGTAGATAGTACTGTTGTAAACTTTGTATTATTTAGAACGGTGAGAATATGGTTTTATTAAATAGAGCGTTTATGGTCACTGTCTTTAAAGGTGGTGCTGATAAATGTGTTGGTCAGATTCATTTTCCTTCTAATTTTTTAGAGCTGGAATCTTTATGTAAAGTTCTCAGTATTCCAGGGAAATAATCTTCAGGCTATATCCAAAAGATTAAGGAATACATGGTGGTTTGTAATCTGTTTCAATGGGCATTTTAAATGTAATAGCTATTCTAGTCCATCTACGTTTTTGAGTTACATACATAAACTTTAAATAGTCTGTCAATAGCTTATGGCCCATACCAGACCATATTTGCCAGGATCGGGCCTGGTTAGTACTTTGATGAGAGGCCACCTGGGAATACCAGGTGCTGTAAACCTTTTTGCCCAGTAGTTACTGTTGTAAACGCTCTTGTATTTATAACATTAATAATATAAAGGCCATTTTAAAATGGAATGGCTATTATAGTCTCCCAACTATTTTGGTGTACACAAACTTGAAATAGTCTATCCAACTCTCTTTTCATACCTTACCAGGCTGAATACCCCAGAAGCTTTTGCCTGGTCTTTTTTAATACCTTTATTTAACTAGACAAGTCAGTTAAGAACAAATTCTTACTTACAATGACAGCCTACCGGGGAACAGTGGGTTAACTGCCTTGTTCAGGGGCAGAATGACAGCTCAGGGATTTGATCCAGCAACCTTTCAGTTACTGGCCCAACACTAACCACTAGACTACCTGCCACCCCTGGTCAGTGCTGTGATAGGAGACCACCTGGGAATAACAAGTGCTGTTAGCTTTTGCCCAGAAGAGTGTACCGTTGTAAACACTCTTTTATTTATAACAGTAATAATATAAAGTCCATTTTCAAATTCTAGTTTTTAACTTTAAATCGTCTATCCAACTCTTGTTCTGTAGCTTACATGGTTGTAACAATGTCAAACTCTGTTATGCACATGTGCTGTATAAACCTTAAGCTGGTACATTTCCATTATATGTTTGTTTCATGTAAAAAGAAGCTAGTATTTTTCCTGTCTTGTCTGTGTCACTTGGTCACGCGGCCAAAGACAAATAGCCTCGGAGAGTGACCACAGTTTTTGAATCCATCCTGTTCTTTTTGTATCTTTCAAGCGCACAGCTGTGTGGAGATATGAAGAGAACAGAGGCTAACTTGAGCAGCAATGACAATTCTATCAACAAAAAGGAGTAACAAAACTGGCATTATCACTTGTTTACGCTAAGTTCCCATCATGATCTCACACACCTGCTAAACTGCAACGTAGACAAAGGTTATAAAAGCTGAGACCCAACTCTTGTTCGTTGGGCTCTTAACACTGCACCTTTTGAGTGATTCATTAACCGCTCCAGAATTGCAATTCTTATAATAAATGCTTGTTGTTTGAAGAATCTACAGTCTCTCTTCATTTCTGGTTAGAATTCACAACCCATACCAGCCGGAATACGCCTGATATCGTCTGATCTCTGAAGCTAAGCAGGCTCGGGCCTGGTTACTACTTGGATTGGAGACCACCTGGGAACACCAGGTCCTGTAAGCTTCTTGCCCAGTACTGTTGTGAATGCGCTTTTATTTATAACAGTAATAATATAAAGGCCATTTTAAAATGGAATGGTTATTCTAGTCTTTCGACTATTTCGGTGTACATTAACTCTAAATAGTCTATCCAAATCTCATTCTATATCTTACGGCCATACCAGCCTGAATACGCCTGATGTAATCTGATCTCGGAAGCTGAGCAGGCTTGCATATTGTTAGTACTTGGATGAGAGACCGCCTGGGAATTTCCAGTGCTGTGAGGCGACTGGGAGACCCATGAGGTGGTGCACAATTGACCCAGCGTTTTCTGGGTTAGGGGAGGGTCTGGCCTGCCGGGATGTCCTTGTCCCATTGCGTTTTTGTGACTCCTATGGCGCGTCGGGCGCATGCACGCTGACACGGTTGCCGGTTAAACAGTGTTTCCTCAAACACATTGGTGGGGCTGGCTTCCGGGTTAAGGGAGCAGTGTCTCAAGAAGCAGTGTGGCTTGGCAGGATTGTGGTTCAGAGGACGCATGGCTCTCGACCTTCCCAATCGGGAGTTTCTGCCAATGGACAAGACTGTAACTACCAATCGTCTGATCTCGGAAGCTAAACAGGCTTGCGTCTGGTTAGTATTTGGATGAGAGACCTCCTTGGAATAACAAGTGCTGTAAGCTTTTGCCCAGTAGAGTGTACTGTTTTAAAAGCTATTTTATTTATAATATTAATAATATAAAGGCCATTTTGAAATTACTACAATTAGTCTTTCAACTAATTCGGTGTACATTAACTTAAAATACTCACTTTATGGCCATACCAGCCTGAATACTCCCCTTTTTGGAGTTTCAGGAAGTGGATAAGCAGCAGGTGGCTGAGCGTTCAAGAGAGAGAAGAATACCGCTTTCTTTAGGTTTATTTGATTCATAAGTTTGAAAGTTTGTGTGTGAGTGTAGTTTTTTTGTGTGAAACATTTGTGTTATTATCCCTCAACAGCTGTTTGGGGGATCCTGCGTATATAAAAAAAAAAATACCGAATTGAAAAAAATAAGGTATGAGAAAGTACTGACGGTGAATGTGGAAATGATTGGGGAAGAAAAAATAACAACGAAGGAATTGCTGAGAGGAATAAAGGAAGTTTGTGGAACGATACTTGGATGTAGAACGAAAGATCAAAAGAAATATGAAGTGAAAATGTCGCATGTAAATGGAAAAGAAAGACTAGGTGATGGGCTAAAGATTTAAAAAACTGTCAAATCATCGTTAAAGAACTGGGGAACGACGAACTTCAAATCAAATTTGAATAGTAACATACATATATATGGTTAGCAGATGTAAATGCGAGTGTAGCAAAATGCTTATGCTTCTAGTTCCGACCATGCAGTAATATCTAATATCTGGCCTAGCGTCGTCCGGGTTAGGGAGGGCTTGGTCGGTAGGGATGTCCTTGTTTCATCGCGCACCAGCGACTCCTGTGGCGGGCTGGGCGCAGTGCACGTTAACCAAGCTTGCCAGGTGCACGGTGTACACTCCGACACATTAGTGCGGCTGGCTTCCGGGTTGGATGCGCGCTGTGTTAAGAAGCAGTACGGCTGGTTGGGTTGTGTATCGGAGGACGCATGACTTTCAACCTTCGTCTCTCCCGAGCCCGTATGGGAGTTGTAGCGATGAGACAAGATAGTAGCTACTACAACAATTGGATACCACGAAATTGGGGAGAAAAAGGGGTAAAATTATTTATTTATTTTTAAAATAAAATAAAATAAAACATTTTTAAAAAGAAGACCAAAGGGTCCCAGTTACACAATGAATGGTCGTTTTGTTCGATAAAGTCCTTCTTTTATACCCCCAAAATATCAGTTATTTTGCGTGTTTGATTCAGAAATACACCTGTTCCAACTCGCCCAACGTGCCTACAAAGGAATCTAAAAAGTTACCTGTAAACTTCGTCCAAACAATTCAAACAACGTTTCTAATCCAACCCCTAATATGTCAATAATCAATCAAATTTAAGACAGAATTCAATACCTGAGAAAAAGAACGAAGAGCACGCAATTTTTCACATGAGCCAAAAGACTGGAGGGATACTTTGACAGAATACGAATACTTCTTCATTTTTCAAAAAATAAGCATGAAACAATTCTAAAGACTGTTGCCATCTAGTGGAATCCATAGGAACTGCAATCGGGGTCCTAATTATTAGACTTCCCCATAGAAAAGCATTGAAAAGTCCAATGACCTCAAAAAAATGAATTGCTGGATGGATTGTCCTCAGGGTTTTGCCTGCAAAATCAGTTCTGTTATACTCACAGACATTATTTTAACAGTTTTCGAAACTTTTTAGAGTGTTTTCTATCCAATACTACCATGCATATGCATATCCTAACTTCTGAGTAACAGGCAGTTTACTTTGGGAAACTCAGTCATCCAAACTTCCAAATACTGCCCCTAAGCCTTAAACTAAACTAGATGATAGGAACACTGTGGACAATTTCAGGCAGGATGCAACCATGAAATACAGTTATAAACTGTTTTCCATAAACAAGGTCTAAATCATGTTTGATGGAACGCTGTGGACAATTTACAACAAGATGCAACCAGGAAATACAGTTATAAACAGTTTCCAAAAACAAGGTCTAAATCATGTTTGATGCACTGTGTAAGTTACATTTTTTGCAGTATTGCTTAAAATAGATGATAGGAACACTGTGGACAATTTTCAGCTATTTGCAAAAATGATATAGTTATAAACAGTTTTCAATAAACAAGGTCTAAATCATGTTTGATGCACTCTGTCAGTAAATATTTTTTGCAGTACTGTTTAAACTAGATGATAGGAACACTTGTGGACAATTTTCAGCAAGTTGCAACCATGAAATACAATTGTACACAGTTTTCCATAAACAAGGCATAAATCATGTTTGATTATATCTTTTTTTGCAGTACTCTTTAACTTCTTGCGTCGAGCCATCCCGGATCCGGTATCGTGACTACAGCCTCAAGCTCATTACCATAACGCAGCGTTAACTATTCATGAAAATCGCAAATTAAATGAAATGAATATATTTGCTCTCAAGCTTAGCCTTTTGTTAACAACACTGTCATCTCAGATTTTCAAAAATATGCTTCTCTACCATAGCAAACTAGCATTTAGCATTTAGCGTTAGCATTTAGCATTAGCAGGCCACATTTTCACAAAAACCTTCAATAAATAATTTACCTTTGAAGAACTTCGGATGTTTTCAATGAGGAGACTCTCAGTTAGATAGCAAATGTCCAGTTTTTCCTGAAAGATTTTTTGTGCAGGAGAAACCGGTCCGTTTGGTGCGTCACATTTGGCTACCAAAAAAACCCGAAAATTCAGTTATCCAAACGCCAAACTTTTTTCCAAATTAACTCCATAATATCGACTGAAACATGGTAAACGTTGTTTAGAATCAATCCTCAAGGTGTTTTTCACATATCTCTTCAATGATGTATCGTTCCTGGAAGTATCCTTCTCCTTCTGTATCGAAAGGTAAAACGAATGCCACTGGGAATTACGCAACAATTTAGACAAAGGCCACCGGACGGCCCCCTGGCAAATGTAGTCTCTTATGGCCAATCTTCCAATGATATGCCTACAAATACGCGACAATGCTGCAGACATCTTGGATGAACGGCAGAGCGCATAAGCTCGTTCCCAGCATATTCACAGCCATATAAGGAGACGTTAGTAAACACAGCGTCAAAAATCCTGTTCATTTCCTGTTAGAAGTTGCATCTTGGTTTCGCCTGTCGCATTAGTTCTGGGGCACGCACAGATAATATCTTTGCAGTTTTGGAGACGTGAGAGTTTTGTCTTTCCAAGGCTGTCAATTCCATGCATTAGTCGAGCATCTTTTCGTCACAAAATATCGCGCTTAAAACGGGCATGTCTTTTTATCCAATAATGACATAGCGCACCCATAGACGCAAGAAGTTAAACTAGATGATAGGAACACCGTGGACAATTTTCAGCAAGTTGCAACCAGTTGCAACAGGTATAGACAGTTTTACATAAACAAGGTCTAAATCATGTTTGATGCACTCTGTAAGTAAAATGTTTTTCTGTACTGTCTAAACTAGATGATAGGAACACAGTGAACTATTTTCAGCAAGTTGCAGCTGTCATGACTGTCCTGACCAGGTCAGGTTACAGGAGACCACAACCCTACAGATTATCTCTCAACCCCAACAGAGGAGGAGAGATCTAGGCGTCTGAAGATGTGGGGGGTTTTATGACCCCTCACGCCCCTGGCGAATATCAGGCCACAGACAAATTCCTTTGTCCTGTTACTATGGAGAACCAGCCTCACAACATTAAACATCAAATAAAGGGACTTTGGAACAATGGTTTCCGTCAGCCACAATGGTGGTCATGACGATAGATGGAATCTGAAAATGTATGTCATTTTTGTTTTGTTATTAAAGGTTAATAGATGACGATATTACGAAAACATTGTATTGTGAAGAGTTTTCCTAGTATATGTTTGATGTTTATACATTTGTACGTTTTATGGAAAATATCCAAATCAAAGAGAATGTTTTGGGGAAGATGAAATGTTAATTAAGATAGTTGTCTAAAATTGGATTTGAATCCAATCTAGACCTTGCTGTCACGTTCTGACCACCTTAGTTCCTTTATTTTGTCTTTGTGTTAGTTTGGTCAGGGCGTGAGTTGGGGTGGGTATTCTATGTTCTCTTTTCTATGTTGTATTTCTGTGTTTGGCCTGGTATGGTTCTCAATCAGAGGCAGCTGTCGATCGTTGTCTCTGATTGAGAATCATACTTAGGTAGCCTGTTTTCCCCATTTTAGTTGTGGGTGATTATTTTCTATTTAGTGTTTTTTGTCACCTTATTATAGGACTGTTTGTTTGTCGTTTTTGTTGTTTTGTTCAGTGTTCAGTTGTTTTATTAAAATAATGGAGACTTACCACGCTGCGTATTGGTCCTCCTCTCTTTTTCCAGATGACAACCGTTACACTTGCCTCATTAACTTGGTACGCCCAGAGAATTGCCCTAAAGGCGGTTACGCCCACTTCTGACCCAAGGGTATAAAACCTGTGAGAATAGAATTTACAGGAGGACTACTTGACCCAAGCTGCAGCAAGGTCTAAAAAGTCAACGAACCCAGAACGCAACGCAAATTTGAAGACAAAGAAATCCTTTTCTACCCAAGCTACGGATGAGTAGCTGTGTCTAAGCGGGTGAATTAAAGTCGAACCACCTAGCCTCCATCTCCCATCGAATCGTGGTATCTAAAAAAGGGTTTCATTCCTATGCTGTGAGCTCTGAGCTACAGAAGCTGTCTGTCCTCAGAAGACCCCTTCCATAGCAAAGGGTGAGGGAACAGACTCCTAATCCAAAAGGACACTGACATCGGGAGGACGGTCAGAGAGGTGTGCCGGAGCAGTGCGTCATCGAACAGCTGAAGGCCTAGGCAGAGAATCCTCGGAGATCATCCCCACGTAATTACAACATTATTTTCTGACCCATAAGAGCGGCAGATTGGGGAAAGGAAAGGGTTAGAATAGCATAGCTGACAAAGTCACCCAAATATATATTTCTCTTGTGTATTTTCTTTTTTCTCTCTCTTTTGAAATCCCCATTTTGGGTAACACGCGCCATAGAGTGTTGGCCCGTTATACTAAGTTCTAATCAATAGCCTATAATGTGTTTTGTCTATGTGTATCTTTTATCATCATTTTAGCTTTTTAGTAAATAAATATTCAACTTCGATTGGTGTGGTACGAACTTATTGGTGAGACCCGGGTCCGTGCAGATTCACGGGCTATACGACGTTCAGAACGAGATTGGTAGAGGCAATTAGTTAATTAGCGGCTGTTGTAAAATCGATATTCTGATACTCTGAGTTAATTTGGGAAATAGAAACTCAATAAAAATTGATTCAGTTAATCACGCAATTAGAAACTTTAATCATTCGATGAACAACAGTCGTCACATTAACTAATACAACATCACGACACAACCATGAAACACAGTTATTAACAGTTTTCCATAAACAAGGTCTAAATCATGTTTGATGCACTCTGTATTTTTTTCGCAGTATTCTTTAAACTAGATCATAGGAACGCCGTGGACAATTTTAAGCAAGTTGCAACCATGAAATACATTTAGACAGTTTTCCATAAACAAGATGGCGTAGCAGTCAGACGTCGTGTTGTGTCGTGCCCCTTGTATATATTTGTTTTTTTAACATATTTTTCTTTGCATATCTTTTAAAAAAAAATTCTAAACCTCAACATCTAAATACTCTCCTGCAACCCGCCTCACCCAATGTAGCGTGGATCTGTTTTTTTTTTCTAAAGTATTTATATTTACTTCGGAACCGGAACCCCTCAACTGAAGCTAGCCAGCTAACTACCAGCTATCAGTCAGCAAACCATTGCTAGCGGTCATCAGCTAACCTTTTGCTCGGAAAGCTCTCGCCAGTTCGAACAACGCGACTCTAACCAGAGCATAACGGACCTATTATTTTTATCCCCGGATTCCCACCGCAAACGGAACTTTTTCATCTGGATCTTGAAAAACTAGCTAACTAGCTAACCGCAACCCCGGATGACTACTCCTGGCTAGCATTTCCATCCACTTAGCTTGAAGCTAGCCCGGCCAGAACTCCTGTGCTACCACCGAAGCATACTCCTGGGCTACAATATCCGGACCCACGACCGGTCTATCGATGTCACCGCATGAAGGGGCATAAAACAGACTCAACCCCCATCGCGACGTCCCCCAAAGGCTAACTTTCTAGCCCTTGCTATCTGCTTGCTTGCTAATTTGGCCTGCTAACTGCTAGCTTGTTTAGCCCCGGCCTACTAACTGTTAGCTTGTTAGCACAGGCCTGCTAATTGTCTGAATCGCCGCGTCCCCACAAAATTGGGCATCCAGAGTGCACCAAACATGATTTAGAGCTTGTTTATGGAAAAGTGGTTATTTCTGTATTTCAATGTTGCAACTTGCTGAAAACTGTCCACAATGTTCATTTCATCTCAAATAGACAGCACAGCCAAATTTGGACATCCAGAGTGCATCAAACTTGATTTAGAGCTTGTTTATGGAAAAGTTCTTATTTCTGCATTTCAATGTTGCAACTAGCTGAAAACTGTCCACAATGTTCTTTTCATCTCAAATAGAC